>NW_007730921.1:109005-136800 GCF_000696425.1 Galeopterus variegatus | reverse complement strand
GGCTGCCCCCCAGGGGCCCCCCCCCCCCCCCGCCCCCCCTCCCCCCCCCCCCCCCGCCGAGGTTCTGCTCTGGGATGGGGTGGCTGGTGGAAGAGCAGAAGGACGCTGGGATCAGTGGGTCCTGCTGGGTGCCAGACTTCTGCAGCCCTGGTCAATCCGCACAGCAGCAGCTCCACTCTGCACGGGAGGCACTGAGGCCTGTGAGCTCAAGGGCTTTGGCCAGGGCTTCAGGGGCCCAGTGGGAGGCCCAGCCATTGACCAGGTCCAGGAAGCCTCCCCTAGGACATCACCGATATTCCAGCTTCCGGCTTGCTCACCTATCTTTAGAACTTATAATTAGCTTTGGTGCTTTAGTTTATTTTTCACTCACCTTTGGCCCATGATATAAAGAGCTCCTTGAGGGTGAGACCAAGCTTTCACCATCACAGGCCCCCAGTGAATAAATGGGGAGCTGCTGAGCTGGTTGATATGTGGATGAAATGAACTGGATGGACCACGTGGAACCTGTTCTTTTCAGTGGCAGAACGACCAGGACAATCACGGGAAGACAGCCTGGCTGGTCAGCCAGGAGGTGGAGGGGTGTGATCCTGGCCTGGAGGGATGGCGTGAGTGGTATAAACATGGGCATCAATCCAGGATGCAGTCTGGAATCAAGATAAGTCCACAGAAAACCAGACACCAGAAGTAAGTCAAGACTCTGACTTGGGGCAACTCACTTCTCTCCGGATTCAGTTTCCCATCCTGTAAAAGGGGGTGCTGGTAGGAAAACATGGTGCCTGGTGCACAGAGTGGCCAACAGACAGAACCAGGTAGGAGTGGGGTCCCCTGTGGGGTCAGCCTGTGCTGCTTTCCCATGGTCTGTGGACCAGAGGTTGGAGGTTCTGGGTTTCTAAGTCAGGGACCGGATCAGCATCTTGGGGAACTCTACTCGGGTGCTAAAGATTGGGAGGTGTAGGATGCTGGACACTGCTTCAGCTCCATCCTCACCCTGGAGCACAGTCCAGCCACTACTTGGATCTCATGATAGCATACCAGGTATCCAGAAATATCCTGGCAGCCTGGAACAGTAGAAGGAATCCAACTAGATGATGCAGAGCTACTCATGAGGTCTTGAACTTGAGCCTATGGGGATGAGGGAAGTAGCTGCTCGTTCCACAGAGAACCTGGTGACAGCAGCTCTTCATCTCAGGCTGCAGAATGGAGGTTCAGATGCCAGCACCAGAGTCCCGGACAGATGAGCCCAAATTAAAACAGATGTGTTAATTTCCTGAGCCTGTGCCAAATGTGAATTCCTCCCTCCTCTAGGTCAGGGATCTGGGGATGACAGCGTGGCCTGCAATCAGCTGTGGACCACCTGCTCTTCTGACCATGGCTGGCCTGTGAGCAATGGCCCCAGGATTCAGGGTTTGTGGAGGTTTTTTGCCGGCTCCTCTCCAATCTCATGGAGGCATCATTGCATGGCCGGATAACTTATTGACGTATTAATTTGTCCTCAATGCTGAAGGAGGCTTAAGAGATTAAGAGGCAATTTCCCCTCCCTTGTTCCAATGAGGGAGTCAAGCCGAGCATTCACAGTCTGGATGCTTTGCCCGATGGAATTGTTAAGAGCAACAGGTCCGAGAGTTGAAAGCCGAAGGTGGGAGAAGCCAGACATCAGCACTCACCCAGGACTGTGTCTGGGGATCTGGAGCTGCAGACAGAGGCTGACTTGGGGGTTCAAGAGGGCAGAAGTGCGCACCCAGCCCTGCAGGGGGAGGGTTTCTGAGAGTGGCCCAAGCCCTGATCGTGCCTGAAAGCAGAGCCTGGGACTGACTCAGGGGAGCCACAAGATGCTTGCGGAGACCAGCTCCTAGCACGAGGCCAAGACAGTGGCACTGGGCAGTGGTGGCCAGCGTGCTCAGACAACGAGGTGGACTGACGCTCATCCCAAGCCCATGGGTGGTATCAGAGCAGGAGTGGGGTGGAGGGCAGCATTTGCTGTGATGGAGGCTGGCCCTCTCCCACCCCCCTGCTCCCCCTTCTTAGGAACGGGAGGGGCTCACACACTCACACATCCCAGATTAAATTCTCACAGTCTGGCAAGTGGGAGATTTAGTTTGACTTGAATAATGAACGTTCTTGAAGTCAAGTGCTGCAGAATATACGTGCAGCTTCCTCATTCATTTTTTTTTTATTATGGTAAAAAATAAATAAAATTTACCATCTTAACCATTTTTCAGTGTATAGTTCAGGGGCATTAAGCACATTCACATTGTTGTGCAGCCATTACCACCATCCGCCTCCAAAACCTTTTCATTTTCCAAAACTGAAACTCTGTCACCATTAAATAACTCTCCATTTCTCCTTCCCCCAGTCCTTAGAAACCCCCATTCTTTTTTCTGTCTCTATGAATTTGACTCCTCTAGGTCCCTCATATAAGTAGAATTATATGGTATTTGTCCTTTTGTGACTGGCTTATTTCACGTAGCATAATGTCTTCATGGCTCATCCATATTGTAGCGTGTGTCAGAATTTCCTTCCTTTTGAAGGCTGAGTGATATTCCATTGTATGGACATACCACATCTTGTTTCCCCATTCATTGGTCCATGAACACTTGAGTCTTCATGGCTCATCCATATTGTAGCGTGTGTCAGAATTTCCTTCCTTTTGAAGGCTGAGTAATATTCCATTGTATGGATATACCACATCTTGTTTCCCCATTCATTGGTCCATGAACACTTGGGTGCTTCCACCACTTGGCTCTTGTGAATAACGTTGCTGTGAACACAGATGTGCAAATATCTCTTTAAGACCCTGCTTTCCATTCTTTTGTGTGTACACCCAGCAGTGGAGTTGCTGGGTCATATGGTGGTTCTATTTTTAATTTTTTGAGATACCTCATTCACGTCTTACATGCATCATCATTTATGAATTTGCAAGGGAGCCAGGCACAGGCAGGGAAAACTCTAGTATTTCCTCCTGAAGGCATCGGCTTGGCACAGGGGTGCAGAGGTGGGCAAGGCCCATCAGCCTTCTTGCTTTCTGCAGGAATTGCTGATGAAAGCTGACACTTGGATCTCATCGAATTTCCAAGGGAAAGAAGAAAGGGATTTTGATGGATAGGCAAGATGACATGAGACCTCCTCCGGGGAAATCTCATGATTTGGAGAGGGAAGGAGTTGGAGGGGGGTGCCTTTGCTCCATTCCGTACAATTCAGGTCCTGAAGTTTCACCCCCACATGCAGGATTTGCAGCTATCAGGATCTACCAGGCAGGAAAAAAAAAATCCCCATATTCAAAAGTGTGGATTAGCCATGGCTAGAGCTCAGTTTTGTGCACAGTGAACAAAGGCGGGTGACAGCACCGTATTCCACGATGCACAGGTCACTTCCCTGTAAAGTGCACCAGCTGAAAGTGTCTGCACTCAGAATGACTGCTCTTTCACACCAGTCCCGGGGGGAGAGTCTACTGTAGTCCAACTTTAAAATGGAAAAGAAGACGACGACAAAGAAGAAAACCCTGGTGGCATTTCTGCTGCAGAAAATGATCACCAACTTGCTGACGGTTTGGGAGACAATCTTCCAATGAATACAACATGTCAAATTTGGGGGGAAGATGACAAGAACAGATGCATGTGGTAGGAAAAGTCTCAGCAAAGGCCAAGAAGACCTCTGGCAGAACCAGCACTGAAAAGCCTGTCTTGCGTTGGAGAAGATTTTTTAAATCTGGGGAAAGGAGAGGAGACTACCAGAAAAACAGCCTTTAAGTCACATCTCGCCTTGCAATAAATCAGGTGCCTCTCTCTTCTGATCTCTCTCTCAGGCTGTTGGGAGCCCCTGTTTCTGGGTCCAGGCTGGGATCCAGAGTGACTGCCTCCTGTATTGGGGACTGTGCCTTTTCTAGGTGGATGGTCCTGTGGGGGGGCCTCAGGAGATGTCCCAGGAAGCAATTTCACCAGGAGGTTTAGATCAGAAAAAGAAAAAAGTCAGAGAGGCAGAAATCACCTCCCTGCCCCATGACCCAATGCAATCAAACAGGGGAAGGTATTTTAAATACACCCCCTGCTGGAGGGGGGGGGGGGGGGGCTCTGGAGATGTCCCAGGAAGCAATTTCACCAGGAGGTTTAGATCAGAAAAAGAAAAAAGTCAGAGAGGCAGAAATCACCTCCCTGCCCCATGACCCAATGCAATCAAACAGGGGAAGGTATTTTAAATACACCCCCTGCTGGAGCACCGTTCCTTCCCCTTCAAATGATGTCTGTGTGGGACGGCATGGAGGCAGAGCAGTGACACTAGGAACTCTGACATAAGCCGGAGGCTCTACAGACGCGCCCTGGACTGACACCAGCCGTCGGCTGGAGCTGTGGGCTCAGTGGCCCTGGGATTCCTGCCACAAGTCCCAGTTAGCCCATTGTTAGATGCTGGAGGGAGATCCTGAACCAGCTCAGCTGAGCCAAGCCAGAAATCCAGGCTTGCACAGGCTACAACTGAATTAATTTTGGAAGCTCTGGATGGCTTCCTCGTCGAGAGACGGGCTGATTGGGGATGGACCCCAGAACTCTGTGGTGCCTTCTCCATTGCTCTAAAGAAAGGAATCATGCTCGTCACCGCTTATTAATCACCTTCAATGTGTCTGGCAGTCTCTCTGCAGCATCTCACTTGTTACAGGCTAAACAGTGTCCCCTTAAAATTTCGTACATCAAAATCCTAACCCCCAGGATCTCTAACTGTGACTGTATTTGGAGACAGGGTCTTTAAAGAGGTGATAAAGTTAAAATGAGGTCACTAGGGTGGGCCCTAATTCAATAGAACTGGTGTCCTTATAAGAAGAGGAGATCAGGACATAGACACTCATAGAGGGACAACCATGTGAGGACACAGTGAGAAGACGGCCATATTTCTACCAGCCAAAGAGAGAGGCCTCAGAAGGAACCAACCCTGACTTCCAGCCTCCAGAGTTTTGATCTCAGACTTCCAGCCTCCAGAATTCTGAGATGATAAATGACTGTTGTTTAAGCCCCCCAGGCTGTTATGGCAGCCCCAGCAAACTAATACCTCATTCAATCCTCACGCAGTCCAGAGACATAAGTGCCATCAACAGGGAGTGTGAGGCTCAGTGAGGTCAGATTCGTGCCCAAGCTGGCCTGGCAGAGCCTGCCGGACAGAGCCAGTAGCTGTCCCTGCTGCAGGCTCCAGAGATGCAGTTCCTTTCCTGGGATTGTTCCAGGTGGGAGAGGCTGCTGCTGGACCGGCTGCGGTCTCTTCCCTGGCAGAGCCTGCCGGACAGAGCCAGTAGCTGTCCCTGCTGCAGGCTCCAGAGATGCAGTTCATTTCCTGGGATTGTTCCAGGTGGGAGAGGCTGCTGCTGGACCGGCTGCAGTCTCTTCCTACCTTGATCTGTGCTTGAAGTTCAGTTTCTCCAGCAGCTATGCCTGAAAGCACTGTCCATGTCCTCGGTTACCACTGGGCTGGATCGATACCTTTGCCTCCCAATTTATTAGCCACAGACAGCAAGAATAACAGCAGAATCCTGGACTCTGCATGGTACAGTGGCTTGGCTCCAAGGTGAGGGGCCTGTGCCAGGCCAGCCTCATCTCTTTCCAGCATGTGGGCTTGCACTGATAGCACCGGTAGGGCCCAGCTGCAGGCTGGACCGAGCCCACTGCTGAAGAATGCCAGACCTCCGGCGGTGTGTACCAAATTATCTTTCTCCCATCTTGTTTCATTTGCTGTAAAAGTTCCAAGTGCTTTAAAGCCCTACCTAAGGAGGTTTCCATTGCTGTGATTTGTAGCTCACCTTAGTTTAAAGATGTCCAGTAATTGCTCCTGACCAGTGTCCCTGCAATACCTGCCTCCCCTAGAGCCCCAAATATTTGCATCTCCTTTCCAGAGACCTTAAAGCTCCATCAGTAGTCAACACCCCACATGTTAGGAGAAAGCAGGGATGTTCCCTTCTTAGGCCGTGTTACTTCACATGTATTTTCCTAGTCGTTCCCTCTCCTGCCTCCCGGAGACCGTGTCTTGAGGCCTAGGGTCAATACATGACTTCTTTCCTGGGCCTCAGATGCTGGTTGGTGAAGTCAGAGACCGGCGTTATTTCCCCTTTGGGAAGAGAGAGCCATCGAGTTGCCCCAAGAATTCGCTGTAACATACCGGGCACTGTTTCCTTGGTGGAGATTTGGGATGGAAAATCACGGCTTATGTATTTGCATTTCAGTCAAATGCAGATGCTGTAACTTCATCTGTAATCTCATCTTCAAATGAAAAAGGCAGTGTTGAATATCTAGAACACACACACACACAAACACACACCACAGGCATCAAGATATTAGAAAATGCAGTGGGCTAGGCAGAGATATTAGAAACTGTAATGCGCTGGGTGTCAGAACTACCCAAGTGTGAACCCTGAATCTGCTGTACTTTTTTTTTTTTTGGCAGCTGGCCAGTATGGGGATCTGAACCCATAATCTGGGTGTTTTATAAGACTGCACTCTAACCAACTGAGGTAACCAGCCAGCCCCTGCATCTGCTGTTAATGTAGAACACCCCCCCCCCCACTTATGGGTACATTATAAAACTAACTTGGTTTTCCCTTTATAGCTTGCCCTTAATGATTAAGTAAGATTGTATCAAAAGCAGGCATCCTGTCTTGCTGGTTACATCCTGATACATCCCTCAAAGCATCCTGTCTCCCTCAATACATTTACCTATATAAACCCCAGCCCTCAGTCCATCAGGGAGGCAGTTGGGACCTTACCCTGTACCTCTTGGTTGACATCTTCTGAAATAAAAAGCTTCTCCTTTAAGCTCTGTTAGAAAGTGTGACTGGCAATCCTATAGCAGTGAGCACTTGGACCCACCCTGTATTAGTCCATTTCTGTTGCTTATAACAAAGTACTTGAAACTGGGTAATTTATTAAAAAAGCGAAATTTGTTGCTTACAGTTTCTGAGGCTGAGAAATCCAAAGTTCAGGGAACACTTCTGGAAAGAGCCTTGGTGGCAACGGTGATAGCAGAGCATTATATTGCAAAAGTGGCAGAGCAGAGAGACAGAGACAGACTCTCCTCTTCTTTTAAAGCCCTCAGAACCATGCCTGTGACAACCATTTTTAATCCATTCACTCCCCCCTTTGCCCTCTGCTCTCCACTTCAGCCACAAACAAATCCCCTGCAGGCTCGATGTAGGGGACTGACTATCCAGGTAGCCCTGCACAAAGGGGTTTCCCAGTATATGGGACTTCCAATGCTAAAACCAGACAGTCCCAGGTAAACTGGGACAGCTGGTCGCCCTGGCCCCATCTTGTTCCCCTGCTTGCCAGCTTTGCTCCTCCTTAACCCTGAGCACCCACCCCACCCACCCACACTGAGTCAGGTGCCCCTCATCCGTGCTTACCCAAGGCCCCACATTTCCTGTCATAACACCCACCTGGCTGTACTGAAATTGCTTACTTAATAACCTCTCCTTCTGCTGCCTTATTCTTTGCAGCATCCTCTCACCAAACCTGTGACCTCAATTAGCTGAACCATGTGTGTGGTTGGGACACGAGGGTGTGGGTGATTCCACACTGAGCAGCCCCATGAGCTATTGGCTTAGCCCCCTCCCCACCTGGAGACCTGCACCACCAGGGCCATCTCTGTGGTTCTGGCACCCACCAAGAGTATTGGATGACAAGCAACAGAAAACCAAATTCCGTGGCTTAGCCCCCTCCCCACCTGGAGACCTGCACCACCAGGGCCATCTCTGTGGTTCTGGCATCCGCCAAGAGTATTGGATGACAAGCAACAGAAAACCAAATTCCGAATGCATTTAATCCACCAAAAAAAGTTATTAGACAGCTGTGGAGGTAGTTCACAGGGTTGCAGAGGAGGCAGGAGAGAGTTTCCCCACAAGAAAGTCACCCGGGGCCTGGTACTGGAGTATGGCCGAGCACACTGACAGCTGTGGGATCCAAATTTCAGGGATGGGACATCTGAGGGGTGTCTTGGCAGGCGGTGGGGAGGACACTGTGATTGACACTCCCACCATATTAGTTTGCTAGGGCTGAACAACAGAAATGCATTGTCTCACAGTCTGGAATCACGCTGTCAGCAGGGCCACGCTCCCTCTGAAGGGGATAGAGAAAAATCTGTTCCAGGCTTCTCTTTTAGCGTCTGATAGTTTCTTGGCTTGTGGCAGCATATCTCCAGTCTTCACATGGCATGCTCCCTGTGTACATGCACGTCTGTGCCCAAACATCCCCTTTTTATAAAGGCACCACTCATATTGGATTAGGGGCCCATCCCACTCCAGTAGGACCTCATCTTAACTGATTACATCTGCAATGACTCTGTTTCCAAATAAGGTCATATGCTTAGATACTGGGGCTTAGGACTTCAAATATGAATTTTGGAGGCGGGTGGGGGGGGACACAATTCAGTCCATAACACTCACCAAAACAGAATCCAGTGGGTGAGGTGGTCCCTCAGAACACAGTGAGGATGCCATTTCTAGGAAAAAGGAGAATGATTGCTGCTGTAAGTTAATGACGTGTTTTCTCCCACAACGATCTCACTCAGGCTGTAAGAACCCAGACTTCAGTCAGGTCTTCCCGAGGCACTCACTCTGCAGGTATCTACTGAGCACCTACTGGCTGCCAAGCTGTGTTCTAGGCACGTGGGCTATAGCTATAAATAAAACAGAAAAAAATCCCTGCCGTCTTGGAGTTTCTGTTCTAGTGATAAAGTCCTGCCTGGAACACCTGTTTGATCCCTCCGGGGAGGGGGGCAATGGCTTCACTTTTCCCACCCTGTTCTTCCTGCTGTGGTTTCAGTGCTCAGCAACACCACTCCAGCAACTGTTGTCCTGGGAGAATGACTGCCACAGGAAGTTGGGGTCAGCCTCCCAGGCAGACCACCCCGCTCCCCGGAGCCTCATCCATCACCCCCAGAGCTGACAAGCACATGCCCCCCTGGGTCTGTCTTTCATCTGTTTGGGCTGCTATAACAAAATACCGTTGACTGGGTAATTTACAAACAACATAGGATTTATTTCTTATAGTTCTGGGGGCTGGGAAGTCCAAGATCAAGGTGATGGAAGATGCAGTGGCTGGCGAGGGCCACTTTCTCATAGATGGCTCCTTCTCACTGTGTCCGTCCTCACATAAGGGCAAACAAGCTCCCTCAGGCTTTCAAAAGTGCGCTGATGCTATTTATGACCTAATCACTCCCAAAGTCCCTCCCTCTTCTACCATCACCTTGGGGGTCCGGTTTCAATATATAAATTTGGGAGAGATGCAAACATTCGGACCATAGCAGTGAGTTGATCAGACACAATTGCTCAAAAACCTCATTCATTTTGTGCAGTAATTAAATAGAAGCTGTTTGGAAATATGATTATAGATTGGCCCATCAAAGCAAATTAAATCTTTGAAGAGTAATGGGCTAATTAGCTTCAGAATTCTGTCACTAAAAAAATTCAAATGCCCTGTTATCCCAAATCAGGAAATACAAGGGCCCAGCTGTAAAAGGCATCAAAGGGCCATTAATATTGGTGGTTGTAGATTCTGAGAAGATGAGGGGCCACAGGTGAAGACCCGTTTGTCAAGATTAGCCTGGCTGGCTAGGCTTAGTTCCTTATTTATTCATTATTTGCTTCACAGGGTCTTCTTTTTCATGGACATTTGTGCGTAAACTATCCACTCTGGGGCTTCGTGGCTCAAGATCCCGGTGGAGCACCCCTCCCATCCCCAGCCCTAGGACTCAGCTTTTCCCCCTCTCCTTTCCTTCTCAAAGCTGACCATGCACATCTGTCCTGTTCCCTCTGCAGCAGACAGCCTCCCTTACCCCAGACCCTCTACATATTCATAGTTTTTCTTCTGACCTGGGAGATGAGATGGATGAGGTTCTGGAAGGTTCTGGAATCCTCTGGGGTCTCAGGCCCCGTCCCTGTTTGAGCCCTGACTTTGTGGAATGGATGCCCCGTGGGCCCTGGGCTCCCTCTGCTCAGCTTCTAGAGGGTGGGGCTCATGCTGCAGGGTTGACAGGGCTGCCCTGGGCTATCCCCGCTCACTTCCTCTCTTTCAGTAGAGGCACGCTGGCTTTCCTGGGGGAACATTCCTCCACTTGGGGTCCATGCAGATTGGGATGGTAAACCCGATCCTCTGGGCCCAAGAACGGAAATGCCTTTCAGTAGAGGCACGCTGGCTTTCCTGGGGGAACATTCCTCCACTTGGGGTCCATGCAGATCGGGATGGTAAACCCGATCCTCTGGGCCCAAGAACGAACATGCTGTATGGACCTGGCCCATCAGAAAACTTGATTCGAACCCAACTCCACCACACTGCCAGAGGTGTTAGTCCCGGGGCTGCCACGAATTACCATCTGTTCCAGGAGATCTTTCTTTCCCTCACTGGGCCTCAGTTACCTCATGGGAAGGGAAAGTGCTGGACTTGAGCAGGTTCTTAAGCAAGCTGTGCACCAGAACTGCCCAGGGAACTTAGGGCCTCATCCCGTAAGTGGAGGACCAGCAGCATGCACTCTGTAAAAGTCCCCTGGTGACCCTGTTCTGCCCCAACTCCCAGGCTGAGAACCCCCAACTAGGAAAATCCTCCAATCCTCCCAACACCCCCAAATTCCTCCTTAGTGAGGCAGCTGGAGCCGAGAAGACTTGATTTATTCATGTTCATTACAGGCGAGCTTTGTAGAATTGTGGAGAAGACCGGCAGACAGGCCAGGCTGCAAATGAAAACCAAACACATTCTAAATTATGAAATGCACAGAAAGACCCGGAAACCAGGCTCTTTCATTCAGATCTGGAGGACTGGATGCCGTATCCTTGGCAACACAGTTGCATAAAAACAAGTCTTTTTCCCGCCAGCCAGCCTCCATAGAGGCGAGGAGGCGTCCATCCTGGGACGGTAGGCAGGGCCCCTCTCCTAGGAGCGTGTTCCCACACCTCCTGATCAACCGTACTCATGTCTTTTGATTTATGGAGCTGGGAGGGAGAAGGGAAAACTCTGTAATTCCAGAAACTCCCTGGGCACAGTGTGAAAAATGCAGACCTCTGGGTCACGTTGATATAATTTACCAAACTGTTGCAAACCCATTCTTATTCCTCTATTTCCTTAATCTTTTTGATAAATGGGCCCTATGATTACATCGCCTTTCTTTGTCCAGCAACAAAAACTCTAAGCCTGGAAGATAAAATAGTTGCGTTGTCATCACATTACACAAAGGCGACAAAGAACACGTTCAGGGTAAATTTAGCTTCGCATTTAATTTACTCCATATTGATTTTCATCAATGTGATTTAAGCAATTACCTCTGAGCTAATTTTTAGTTGAAAAGGAGAAATTAAAAGTTACACAACATAGACATCAAGATCTTGGAGCTTTACAATGGATGGAGCCCTAGAGATTGGGCAACTAGCTGCCACCAGATCCATTTTTTATAAGTGGCAAGACAATGACACAGTACGTGCTGTAGGACAACACGACCTCCCACAACCACAGCAAGGGCTAAGATGGAGATGTGGTTGCTCCACTTCCCCGGTGGATATACTGAAAGACCAGATGGATGGGAGCCAGATCCTGTGTCCTCTCTGGTAGAGGTCACAGGCCACAACAACGTCTCCCAGTTATCAGTGAAGTGGGCGTTCTCTTGGCTCCCATCCTGAGACCCACCTTGTTGACTCACTCTGTGGGTATTTATGAGCACCTGCGCAGAGTCCAACCTCAGGCTGGACACTTCCTCCCTGACAGACAGATCTCTCCTTGCTCTGTCCCTTGGGAGATTTGTTGGGTGCAGCAGGGAAAGTTCCAAGGACTATAGAGAAGGCAGATTTGGTGCACAAAGAAGGATGAAGGATGAAAGGATATGAAAACCAATCAGGGGACAAGGAAGAAAGGGGCAGCCAAACTTGGCACGGCAAACCCAGGGCAGCCCACCCTACAGGGACTCATCTTCCAGGCCGAGCAAAGACCTCACCCCCAGCTGCTGCTCTCCCAGCGCACCCTGCCCCATTAACCTATGGCTTGATGGAGCATCCTCGGGATACACAGGCTGTGAGATAACATCCAGTAGAGTGACAGCCACAGCAAGTAGGAAGGGGGAAAGCTTGGGAGTACAATCACGGAGGCTGTAGGTACTCCTGAGTGAGCACTGTTGGGAAAGGCAGTCTTTTGATCCCTGCCTGGCCACATCTGAATGGGCCTTGGGCCTGGACCACTTCCTCACCAAGAGAGAGGGAGCCCCCACAGCCTGTGCTGGACTAGTGCCTTTCATGCAAATGTCTTTCTCTGTTTCCGACCCCATGTGTACTTTGTGCTGCTAAACGTCAACATCAAGATGCGTCAACAGCCCCCAGTTGTGGGGGTGTGTGTGTCCTGCTGCTGCGGGCACACAGCCTGTGTCAGCTGTGGAGTGGATCCACTGGCCCTGGAGGACAATGCCTTGCAAGGGGCTGGATCTTGGGCATTCCTCTCCTCCGTGCTGTGAGTAGGCGATGGACGACCTGAGCCCAGCATGAGTGTTGTCTGTTCTCAGCGACCTCCAATCGTGTGCCGGTCCCTTCCCTGGAGGGCACTCATTTGCCTTGTAACCTTGTCCGCATTCCTATTTTATTCTGTCCTGCAGCACAGCCTGGCCACCCAGTGGACGGTGAACAAGCCCCTACTGCATGCCTAGGGCTTAGGACCCAGTTAATTCTCACAGTCATGCTGGGTGCTGGAAGTGCCCCCATTTGTCACACAAGGAAGCTGGGGCTCAGGGAGGCAGGTGGCTTGCTCTGCGCAACTTGGACACTGTGTATCTGATTTCAAGGCCGCCGCCTCTCTCAGAGGGCGGCTCTCGAGAATGTAGTCAGTGTTGAGTAGCCCCAAAGGCAGAAGAGGCTCCTGCGGTGGATGAGCATGAGCCCAGGCATGTGGGACAGCTGCAAAGAGGGGCTTGCTGAAGCAAAGGCAGGGTGGGATTGGCAAAGGGAAGGCAGGGCAGAATCGGGGGCCTGTCCTGCCAGTCAAGCAATGGACCTTTGTTCTCCTAGTGTCTTTACTTCTAGGGTATTCCAGAGGCTTAGTGGGGCACTAGGGAGGGTATCTGCTGACCTCTAGCCCCTCGCCCCTTGGCCAAACCTCCACCTGGCCCTACAGGAGTCTGATTGGCTGAGCCTGGTCACCTGATCACAGCCCAGCCCCCAGGGTGGACACCTGCACCCTCCACTTCCAAACAGGAGAGGTGCTGTCACACTGGGGCTCACACCAGCCGTCCCTAGCAGTGCAGGAGAGAGCCCACGAAGGGGGCCAGATTTCCTCTCTGGCCTACGACAGTGTGTGGCCTCCTGGGCAGGGCTTTCATTGTCCTCAGGGTGTTTTTTTGCCAGGACAGCAGAAAGCAAGGTGGGCGATGTTTGATCTATCAGTCAGAGTGGACACGGAGTCTTGAGCTATAGGTTTTTCTAAGGCTGGAGAAAAGGTTTAAGAGAAAAGCAATTTTCGGCTGTGAAATATGGAAATAAAACTGCAGAATCATAATCAATACAAGTTTAATTAAACATCGTCAGAGTGGACACGGAGTCTTGAGCTATAGGTTTTTCTAAGGCTGGAGAAAAGGTTTAAGACCTGAGAAAAGCAATTTTCGGCTGTGAAATATGGAAATAAAACTGCAGAATCATAATCAATACAAGTTTAATTAAACATCACAAAACATCACATTATGGGTACCAGTCAACAGGGACATGGATTGACTCCTGTTGTTGGTTGTAAATGATATTTAATGAGGGACAGAGGGGTGCTGAAAGGTGCTGAGAGTGAGATGGAAGGGAGCTCTGGATCAGTTTGCTATGGCTGCAAATGACCACAAACCGGGGGGCTTGTAACAACAGAAATTTATTCTCTCACACTATGGGGGCCAGAATTCTAAAATCAAGATGTCAGCAGGGCCGTGCTCCCTCCAAAGTCTCTCAGGGAAGATCCTTGCTTCCGGCCTTGGTGGCTGCTTCGCTCCAGTCTCTGCCTCTGTCACCACATGGCCCCCTTCTCTGTGTGTATATGTATTTGTCTGTGTCCTCTCCTCTTCTTCTAAGGACAGCAGTCACTGGATTAGAACTAATCCAATGTTTCTAAAAGTTCAAATCTAGAACTTAATTTGATGACATTTACAAAGACCCTATTTCCAAATAAGGTCACAGTCTGAGGTTCTGGGTGGACGTGAATTTTGGAAGGGCACTTATTCAACCCATTACAACCTCCAACGTAAGGGTACCTGGGGGCCGGGAAGGACCTGAATGGTCTTAAGAGGAGAGAAGTGGCTGTCCCTCAAGCCTCTGGGATGGAGCTGATCCCACCCACTGTGCATCACTCTGGCTGCTGGGATGGGAGGGGAAGGCTGAGATGAGATTCTGCAGTTCTTCCTGATGCAGTTCTGCAGGAAGGGACAGTGGGGACAGGGATGAAATGCTAATGTTAACAACAACAACAAGAACAAACTGCTCTCAGGCACTACAGGTTAGAAGACACTAAATTCTCTCGTCTGCCACAGGAAGCAGGTACTGCTGTTACTCCCCTGTGCACAAGCTGACTCTGAGACCCGGAGAAATGAGCATGTTCAAGGGCACATGATGGGTAAGTGGAAGAGTTGGGATTTGAACCCAGAACCGCAGCACTCTGGCTCCGAGCCTGCAAGCATCCTCACGGCCCAGAGCTGCCTCACCGAGGAGGATCCTGACTCGGAGTGTTGGATGTGACCAGGTTCTCCGGGAATCAGAAGCAGGATTTGGACAGTCTGCTGGGAGGTTATAGACCAAAAATCTGCATAAATCAGATAGCTCCCCTTCCCCTCCACCACACCTACCCATACCCTCTTTCCGTCAGCAGCCAAGCCCTCGTCCCTACCTTTTTTCCTGCTTTAGTAAAACTCCCTTGACAACTTGCCTCCCCTGTGCGTGGACAACAGCCGCGAACAATGACTATTTAAGGATGCGCTTCATCTTTGTGTTATTTCTTCTCCCACCGGTTCTATTCGCATCGGTTGTTTGGCACAAGCCTTTGAATTGTTGGTTTTGCGCTAAATTCATTTCCCAGAAATGTCAAGCATCACCAAGGCCACCAAGAGTGGGCCACGCGTTGTTCTCTGCCCTTTGTTCTGAGGCTCTTCTTTTCATACGCAAATACGTTATTTCATTTGGCAGCAGGCGGAACCTCTGTACCTTGAACTGAGCCAATAGCTGGGGCTCTGTCAGCCACACACACAAGGCTGCCTCCTGCTTCACCATCTCTTTGGAAACAAATGCTTCATATCTGATGCATGGAAAGAGGAGGCATGGCCAAGGTTCTCAGTCCTCGGCTGAATTGAGGGGCCACGGTCCCCACCTTCTGGGCCTGACCCAGAAGGATACCAGCCAAGGTTTTCTGCAAAAATAATCACAAGTCTGTGACTATTTCAGGGGGACTGAAAGGAGGCCTCTCCTCCCTGCCCTCCTGAGAAGCTGTCCTGGACAGACAGACATCAGAGTGGTGCGAACAGCGCCCTCCTTCAGACCCTGGTACCTGTCTGCTCAGCACACATTTGCTTCTTGGGCATCCTCTTGAAGCCAAATCTTGCAAATAGTTGTAAACTTTATGGGGAGGCTCTGGAGGCTGAAACTTTTATGATCACATCTACGACAGAGTGTCAAGGCTACTGGCATCTTAAAAACGAGATCATCTGTGTCCTTGTGGCATTGACAGTTTTCCTCCTTGGCTTACATTTTTTTCATAAGTGGTTTGTGCTTCTTCCAAACTCGAAAGACACAGTCCCAGACCTGTCCCGCTGAGGATGGCATCAGCGTAGTGGCTAGCACTAGGGTATTGGTGAGAGTGGAGACCATGCTTCAGCGTAAATAATAAGAATAATAACAATCAGCATTTGCTCTGTCCCAGGCACTGTTGGTAATGCTTTATCTGAATTAATAATTAATAACTAGGCATCACAGCAGTCCTGCTAGTTGCCAGCAATGCCCTTGTCTAAAAAGGGATCACAGGCGAAGGTAATGAGTTAAATTTTTTCCCCCCAAAGATATGGAGTACTTGTGAAAAGTGACCTTATTTGGAAATAGGGTTTTTGCAGATGATCGTGGTAAGATGAGGTTATTAGGGTGAATCCTAATTCTGTGTGCTGATGTTCTTACAAAAAACAGAAATTTGTGCACAGAGACATGAGGAGGTGAAGAGATGGAAAAGACGGCTATCTGCCAGCCAAGCAGAAAGGCATGGAACAGAGTTTGGGTCACAGAAATAAACTGTGGCTCACTTCTGTGATGTGATGTCGCTCTTAACAGAAATTAAATTGTATACATTGTGACCAGAGTGGAGACATCTATGTTGAGGGGACAGTAGGACTTCCTGCTTCTGCCCTGAGTCACTCATTCATTCATTCATTCATTCACTCACTCAATCACTCAAAGAAGCATTGATTGGGTGCCTATTGTGAACTAGGCTTGCCAATCAAAGACACTGGAGGGGATTTTTTTTTTCTTTTAAGCTTGTATTAACCGTTTTTAAAAAAATTCTCTTTTATATATTTGATATATAGTTAGGTTCATTTATTTATGTTCTTAATCATTTTTAGGAATTTCTCCCCAACCTTGTTGAGTTAATTTTTGATACATAAGTGAAAACTATATAAAAAGGGATAGTCAGAGAAGTAGCCCGTCCCCACCCACCTGCTGTGGATAACCAATTTTATTAATTTTGAGGTTATCTTTCTAGTGTTTCTGTTTGCAAAAATTAGCAGATATATATACATGTATTTATTTTTATTTCTTGTACAAAAAATAGCCCCATATCTTGTTTTTTTCATTTAACTATATCCTGGAAATCACTATGTATCAGTACATAGAGATCTTCATTTTTTTTAAACAAGTGCACAGTATCTATTGTGTGGTTATCGTCCAACTGCCTGCCTACGTGTGAGTGTTTATTACTAATACTGCTACGACAGCTTACCGTATGTCTATCTACATAGTGTAGTTCCAAGTGTCTATTGTGTGGTTATCGTCCAACTGCCTGCCTACGTGTGAGTGTTTATTACTAATACTGCTGCGACAGCTTACCGTATGTCTATCTACATAGTGTAGTTCCAAGTATATCTTCAGGGTAAATTTCTGGATATGGAATCTCTATTACAGGATTGCTTAGTTAGAAGTAAATGCATGCAGTTTTGTTAGAAATGATCAAATTTTCCTCCATAGGAAGGTTGTACCATTTTATACTTCCACTAGCAATGTATGAAAATGCCTGGGTTTGGGGTGGGGTGGGGTGGCTGTATTAGTCCGTTGCTTATAACAAAATATCAGAAACTGGGTGATTTATAAAGAAAAATGACATTTATTGCTTACAGTTTCTGAGGCTGGGAAGTCCAAAGTCCATCTGGTGGTGGCGACAGTGACCCAGGGATCTCACATTGCAAGATGGTGGAAGCAGAGAGAGCAGAGAGAGAGAGAAAGACAGACTCTCCTCTTTTTTTAAAGCCTTCAGAGCCATGCCCCTGACCACCATTTTTAATCCATTCACTACTGCAGGGTCCTACAATCCAATCAACTCTTCAAGGCTCCACCTTTCAGTTACCATAATAGGATTTCCCACCCTCTTAACTATCACAGTGGGGGCCAAGTTTCTAATACATAAAACTTGGGGGACAAAATTCAAGCTCCAGTGAGTTTTGGGGGGGACATGATTCAATCCACTACAGTGGGGATGGGGTAGGGTGGGGATCCTAACTGGGAGATCATCATAGACCCTCATTCTTTGATGTCTGTCCACAGGGAAGTCTATGAAAGGGAGGGATGGAAGACAGATGGATGTACGTGCATGTCTGCAAGAGGTTTCTACTTGTAATTAGGCAGGGTGGGGGCTCCAGAAAAGGTGGAAGTCAAGCAGCCCACTAGGTCCCTGTGCAAAGGACCCTGTCTCTGGACTATGAGTACACCAAGAGTGGGGGCCATGTCTGAGTCACTTTGGAGTCCCTGTGTCCAGCATAGTGGCCTCACGGTGTATAGACCAGAAACGTTGAATGGAGGGATGGATGGATAGATGGATGCAGGAATGGATGGTTGGAGTGTCCCTCCCACCCCTGACCCCTTGAGAGGGGATCAGAGACAATAGATAGTTTGAGGGAGGACGTTTTCCCAGGGCACAAGTACATACAGGGTGGTCCCCACCATCAGTGGAGATTAAGTTCTGTACGAGGATATGGTCAAAGAAAACAGGGAACTCATGAGAACTGGCTAAGGCCAGATGGTGGTCAAAAAGCTTGGTGGTGGGGGGAGAAACAGGACTGTTAGGTGGGCCTGGGACCCCAATAACCAGGTGAGTCTCCTCACTCCTGAGGGGTGGCATGACTAAGACATGGTGCTCTGGAGCCAGACAGGCTGGATTCAAATCCCCATTTCTCCACCAACTCATGGTATTCCCTTGGGCAAAAACATGCCCACTCTGTGACTCATTGTCCTCATCTACAAAGTGAGGATTCATTCATTCATTCAAAATCCGTTTCCTGAGCATGTACTATGTGCCGGGCCCTGTTCTAGGCTGTTGGGAGACATCTGTGAACCTAGAGACAACCATTTTTGCCTTTGTGGAGCTTACATTACATTCGGGAAAAAGAGACTATAAACAGTAATATTGTAAATGGGTAAAAATATAATAGATAAGTAAATCAATAAACTTAAAAATCAGTAAGAAAATTAGAAGGCAATTGATATTTTGAGAAAAGAAAAAGTAGAGCAGGATCAGGGGGATGGGAAAGAACAGTTTAAAATTTAAAGAAGGATGGTCAATGTTTTGTATCTTGGTTTGGGTGTGGTTACCTGGATGAATTTGTCCAAACTCACTGAACTATACACTTAACATCTGTGCCTCTTATTGCATGTAAATTATACCTTGATAAACATAGTATTTAAAACATGGTGGTCAGGGTAGACCTCATGTTCAGAAACAGTGAGGTTTCTAAAGCTTGGGAGGAGATAGGAAAGTAGCCAAGCAGATGTCTAAGGGAAAGGTATACCAGGCACAGCTGGAGCAGAGGCCCTGAGCGGGAGTCTACCAGAAAATTCTAGAAAGCTACCTAGTGCTGCAAGGACCAATCACACTCACTTCTGTTGATGATGGACCAACTTTGACCAAGAGAGACAAAAAGATGGATTGGTCCCCTGCTCCTCACAAGGCACTGAGGATGGCATGTGGACCTGCCCAGCCCTTCAGGCCCAGCTGAAAGTCTGTATCAGTCAGTTTTTGCTGCAACAATGCTGTGTAACAAGCTACCTAGTAGTCCCAGTGACTTAAACAACAAATATTTCTTTTTCTTGTGCATGCATCTGTGGGTTAGCTGGGGTATGTCTGGGCTCAGTGTGACTCAGCTGGGTCTGGCTCCACACTGTGGGTTGTGTTCAGGTCTGGAGCATGGATTGGCTCCACAGGTCCTCATTATCCTGGGACCACAAGCACATTCCAAAGCTCTGTTCATATCCTACCTGCTGAATTGAGTCACATGGCCAATATCAACATCAAGAGGGCCGGGATGTGTATCTCATCCACAGCAGGAAGTGATATAAGTTACAGGGCAGAGCATGGATGCTTCATCCAGTTACAGGGAGGGACAAATTCAGAACAATAATCAGATCTACTCCAGGATCTCTGATCAAGGCAGGGACTGCTGGCCTCCCAAGGCAGAGAAGAGCCAACATGCCCTGGTTTCCAGCCACCTTTGCCTGCAGAAGCCCCTTGAGCAAGTGATGGGGAGAAATGTCAGACACTCCAGTGGTAGTTATTATTATCAGTGAGGGTTCTGGGGTGGGTGGGGGCAGGGCTCTGCCAATTCAGAAATGTGGCACCACCTTCACCTGTCTTCCTGGGTATGGTGTGGGATCTTCCAAGAGCCTTTCCCACATTTTCTGGGTTTGGAATGTTTTATGGACATAACAGGAAGAAACTTCCATTATGTAATGCTTTGTGATCTGGCACAGTAGCTTGGATCTAGGATTTTAGCCTTTGTCCTTAGCACAAGAAGCTTTCACTTCCAAGCTTTATTGAGCATTTTTTTGAAAAAAATAATGACCCATCTACAACTACTGAACAAAGTGTAATAAAAGTGACAAATATTGGTACACCGTACACAGATTGTCACTTTGGATTTACTGCCCCCCAACTTTTTCTGGCAAGTCACACTAAATTTGTGCTTTGGGTCTTAATTCATCACTCTATCTTTTAATGCAATATCTAATCTCACTGCTTCTCCTCTGCCTTTTAATACAGTTTCTCTTGAGGTGCATTTGCAGGACTGATTTTTATCATTTGCAATGAGTTTAAAATAAAACATTAGCTGTAAATCAGAGGGCTTTATTGGGATGCTTGAAAAGTCCTTTTAAATACAATACATTTAGTACCTTTGATTCGTCTTGGGAAATATGACAGTAGGAAGAGTAACTGAGGCCCCTTTGAACTCTGGAAACCAGGGAATCATCCCTTCAAGGTGAAAATCAAATACTTTTTTCAAAGGAGGCGTTCTTCAACCTCAGGACTCTCAATTCTTGGGACCAGGATTCAGGAACTGATGTCATACAGTGTGGGTTGGTAGAATCTTCTAGGAGCCAGGTAAATCTTGGTTTGAATCCCAGCTCGGGCACTCACATGCTGGGTGACCTTCGGCTAGCCGCATGACCTCTCTGAGCCAGTTTCCCACCTGTAAGCTGGAGATAATTGCCTACTTCCAAGGCTGTTGTGAGAACGAAAGTGTAGGCCTGTGTGCGACTGCTTAGCACACAGTAGGTGCTCAATACATGTTTGTATTGAGGTGACCCCTCAAGGAGTCAAGGCCTCCCTCCCTGATTGGTCTTGGGACTTGGTTCCTCCTGGACTGAGCGAGGCAGCCCAGTGCCTCTGTTGGGCAGAAGCATCCAGGGTCCACGTTTGCAGCCCTCGCTCCCCACAGCATGGAGGAGGCTCATGTTCCACCTCCTGCTGCATCTACTGCTGGGGGTGGTAGGGCTCCCAGACTCCCGTCCCTGCCTCTAGTGCCCTCCCTAGGGTGACCCTGGAACTTCCTGGAAATACCAGGGGGGTTCCTGCCACTCCCAGTCTCATCTGGAAGGAAACATGCCGCACCCCACAGGGCTGGTTTCAAGAGCCAGATTCTCTGAGCCCTTTCCTCCCATCTCCACTTCCAACCTGGAACATCCCACCCAGCCTCCCCATTGTCCAGAGAGGAGAATGAGGTCCCCACACTGGGAGTGAGGGCTGCCACCAGCCTGGGTTCATCACCGGGGTCCTACCTGACACCCGGCTCCTGACAGCCTGCTAGTGGACCCAGCAAGATAAGAGCAGGACTCAGCAGCTGTCCCCTGTCCCCCACCCCACCCCGTCCCTCAGTCACGGCATACTGCAGCAGGCACATTTCAGGCCCAGAGCACAGCAGAATCGCAGTAAAACCTGGGAGAGGGTCGTCCACCCCACGTGTATGTCTCTCTCTCCCCGCTTCCCTCCCCTGATTCTTTCACCTGCTATCCCTACGGCTCCCACTACATGCCACACTCTGTGCTGAGCACCACATGGCTCAGACCCAAGCCCTGCCACTTCTCCTGCTTCCGGTCTCCTTGCTGTTTGAACACATGAGGCCTGCTGAACCTCAGGGACTTTGCACTGGCTGTTCCCACCGCTGGATGGCTCTTTTCCCAGACACCCACACGGCAAGGAGTGTCCAGTGTAGGGGAAGGCCAGTCTGGACACCGAGGGTCTGGGAGCCAAGAGGGGGCAAGGGCTCTGCCTGAAGGCCTGGCAGGTTCAAAATGGCAGAAACAGAGTGTGGGGGAGGGGCATCCTTCCCTTCCCTCTGTCATGCCACCCTTCTCTTGGCTTCTCTCATATTCTTCCAAGGAGACACTCATCCACATCTTTACTCGCTCCAATCCCCCTCAGCAGGGGCACCCTGAAGTTTCTTGTCACTTGTCCTTGGAAATCTGCTCATGTCACACCTTCTCTGGGACGGTGTCCCTGACTGCCCCAACCCAGTATACTCCCTTCATCCTCTCCAACTGTGAAGTCCTAAGTTGGCCTTGTGAGTGGCTGTCTCACAAATGAAGTCCATACACTGCAATCTGGATGTCCCTTCTGGGAGATGTGGCAGCTGCTCACCCTGCCCTGCGCTGGGAGAAAGTCAATGTATTAGTCCGTTTATGTCGCTCATAACAGAATACACGGAACTGTGTGATTTATAAGGAAAACGACATTTATTGCTTAAGTTTCTGAGGCTAAGTCCAAAGTCCATCTAGGAGTGGCGACAGTGACCCAGGGGTCTCACATTGCAAGATGGTGGAAGCAGAGAGAGCAGAGAGAAAGACAGACTCTTCTTTTAAAGCCCCAGAACCATGCCCCTGACCACCTTTCTCAGTCCACTCACTACTGCACGGTCCTACAACCCAATAAGCTCTTCAAAGCTCCACCTTTCAATTAACCATAATAGGATTTTGCACCCTCTTAACAGTCACAGTGGGGGCCAAGTTTCCAACACATAAAACTTGGGGGACACAATTCAAGCCTCAGTGAGTTTTGGAGGAATATAATTCAGCCCACTATATATTCCACCCCTGCCCCCCAAACTCATGCCTTTTCACACGCAAATACATTCATTTTATCCCCAAAGTCTTAACTTGTTTCAACTCAAAAGTCCAAAGTTCAAAGTCCCATTTGTGAAATCAATGTAAGTTATCTACTTCCAAGATACAATGGTTGGACAGACATAGGGTACCCATTCCTGTTCCAAAAGGGAGAAAGAGGAAAAAAAAAAAAGGGGGGGAGAAAGAGGCCAAAAGAAAGGTCCCAAACAAGTCTGAAACCCAGCAGGACAGGCATTAAGTCTCAGTGCTGGTGAATGAGGTGCCTTGACTCCATGTTTGATCTCTGCATGCTGTTGTGGGGGTTGGGTCCCCGAGTTCTTGGGCACATCTGCTTCTATGGTTTTCCTGGTCTCAGGTGATGCTTTAGTTCTCACAGGCTGGCATTTCACACTGGTAGTTCCACAGATCTGGGGTCTCCATGGTGGTCCCACTCTCACAGCTCCAGTAGACATGGCACTGACGGGGTTTCTCTGTTGCAATTCTGACCCCATGTTTCCACTTGGCATTGCTCTGTCTGCAGTGACTCTACCCCTGAGACAGATCTCTTCCTGGGCCCCCAAACTTTTCCATACAGCTTTTGAAATTTGGCATTCTGCCAGCTGGAAGACTTAACACCAGGTGGATGCCACCAAGGCTTCCAGCTTGTATCTTCCAAAGCTGGGGGTTCAGCCACACCTGGGACCAATTTAGTCGAGGAGGCCCACGTGTGGCTGCCCCGCTTCCAGGGTGGCTGGAAATGAGGACACGTCAGGCTGGGAGCTCCTTCCAAAAGCCATGCAGCTGAGATCAAGGGGGATAAATGGCTCCCAGCATTGTTACCAGCAAGACATTTGGGGAACATAAATTTTGAAAGGAATTAGTCACTCTAAATTGCTTTATTTGGTTTTAACTTGGAATAGCACCTAAATTATTCAGCTAGGGAGGGGGAGGAAGGGGGCAGGAACTAGTTGCCAGGCCCTGTAGCAACCTTAGGGAGTCATGGGCGGAAAAGTGGTGACATCTGTCTGGGGGTGGCCGTTGGTAGCTTGTGGGCCGCCTAGATTCCTTCTGAATTTGGTAAAAGCCCCCAGGATGTGAGACGTGAAGGCACGACTTGGCATCAGCAACACACGAGTTTCCTTTTACTCCACACTGTGCGGATGCTACGGGGACAAATAGCCCTGCTATTCCTCCCATGTCACACACCTCCGTCTTGGCCCCTCTGCCTGCTCCAGCCACTGCCCATTTTTCTGCTCTGCTTTGCAACGAAACTCCTCGATGGCTCCAATTCTCTCTTCCTCTCCTCTCTTAACACACTCGGCAGGTGTTGCCTGCCCTGTGACGTGGAAACTGCCGTCCTAAAGTCCCATGACCTGCAGGGTTGATTCTCAGCCCTCGTCCAACTCGACCTGAAAGCCACTCTGCAAACAGTTGCTCACTCTGTCCTCCTGCGAAAACTTTCTTCCCTCGGTTTCCGGGACCCCACGCTCCTGCCCTGGCTCCTACCTCACTGGCTCATTTCTCCATCGAATCCCCCCTTCCCGGCCAATCTCCTGTCATTGGGCCCCAGGGCTTGGACCTTGGACCTCTTGCTCTAACTACCCTTCCTCCCGTGGTGAGCCCATCTGGTCTAATGGCTTCAAAGCCATCAATTCATCAACAACCCCTAAATTTATATCTCCAGGCTGCATTCCCCTTAAACTGCAGACTCGTACATACAATTGCCTTTTGAATTTCTCTACTCAGATGCCTAGTTAGACACCTGAAACCTGCCAGCCCCCAAAATGAATTCCCATACCTCCCCCCCCTGCACCCCAAAGTGCCCCAGAGGACCTCTCCACCTAGTTCATAGCAACTCACTCTTTCGGTTGCTCAGCTCCAATGAGTGGTGACCTTCCCGATTCCTCTTTCCTTATATCTAATCCATTAGATACCTCCATGTCTAATCCATCGGCAGGTCCCATTGGCTCCTCCTTCAGAACACATCCAGAATCCAAAGTCCTCTGCTCACACTCTCATCCAAGCTGCTGCTGCCTGTCCCCTAAATGGCTGCATGAGCATTTCCTGTGTTCACACCGTCCCTAAAGCCAATCTCAGTAGAGTAGCCAAGGGAAGGCATATTGTGGGTAATTTCTCTCCTCCATCCTTTTCTGTTCAAAACCCTCCAAAAGCTCACATCACACAGCAAAGTCCTTACAAGGGCTGGCAGGCTCCCCCTTCTGACCTCACTCCTCTTTGATCAAGCCACCTCTGCTACTGGTTTCCTTTGTTTGAACACACAGAAGCCTTTCGACCCCAGGGCCTTTGCACTGCTATTCTCTCTGCCGAGTTATGATGGTCTCCCAGACACCCACGTGGCTCATTTCCTCACCTCCTTCAAGTCTTTGCTCATATGTTATCGTCTCAATGAGGCCTGCTCTGACCACCCCATTTAAAATTCAACGCTGAATCCCTGCATTCTGTATCTTTCTTACCCCAATCTAGTTTTTAATAGCATTTATGATCTTCTAATACACCACATAATTTACCTAAATATTATGTTTAACATTATTTATCTCTTTCCCCTACCAGGATATAAGTTCTGCGAAGCCAGGGGGATTTGCTTCTGCATTCCCTGCTGTCTCACCAGTGCCTAGAATGGTGTCCAGCACATAGCAGGTGCTCAATAAACATGTGCTGGATGAAAAAATAATGCCATAAGGACTTGGCTAGGTTTTAGGAGAACCCATGACACGGTTCTGTTTCCAGCTCTGCAGGGAGATGGCCGTGGCTAGTTTCCTAACCTCGGCAGCCTCTGTTTGCCCTTCTCTACAATGGGCAGAGCCCCGACAGCCACCCAACACGATGGTGAGATGGACAGTGGAAAGGGCCTAGCATTGTGCTCGGCATGCAGTGATTTCTCTAGAAATGTGAGGCAAGACTATGTTGGCAAAATGATTACTCTGAGGACAGCTTTGTTGCTTCTTAAATCAGCTATAAGATTCCCCAACCTGCTAAGTCTCTGCCTCCTGCCCAACGACANTCTCTTTGGACTGCCTAGCTCTTAGACATGTGTGTGCTGAATAAAGCTTATTATTTCTTCACTTACTGCTCCATGGACCTTTTTCCTGTTACCTAGCTCATAGACCTGCATGTGAAGGGTTTGTGAACGGGCTTGAGGGGTCTGTGAGCACCAGACCTAGCTCTACACAGCCCTAGCAACAAACACAGGGTAAAGACCAAGGGAAACAAAGGAGGGAGTATGAGAGCTGCCTGGGAAGTGTCAAGGGCAGGAAGGTGGGTCCCAGTCCCTGTGATGGGAGCATTCTGGGTGTGTTCAGGGACCAGCAAGGAGGATACTGAAGCTGGAGTCATGAGAAATAAGAGCTGCCTGGGAAGTGTCAAGGGCAGGAAGGTGGGTCCCAGTCCCTGTGATGGGAGCATTCTGGTTGTGTTCAGGGACCAGCAAGGAGGATACTGAAGCTGGAGTCATGAGAAATAAGAGGGGATGGAGGAGATGGTCAGGCCACAGCAAGGGGTCAGGGTTCTGCCTCATGTGTTCCCAGCTTCCTCTGACTACCCAAGCAGGGAGACGTGGTATAGTGAAAGAGGACAATACTCCCGGGGGACCTCCACTGTGAGGCCACTGCTCCATGTCCCAGGGCAATGGCAGGTGGTTG
Source organism: Galeopterus variegatus (assembly GCF_000696425.1). Taxonomy (NCBI): domain Eukaryota; kingdom Metazoa; phylum Chordata; class Mammalia; order Dermoptera; family Cynocephalidae; genus Galeopterus; species Galeopterus variegatus. The sequence goes on along the minus strand of NW_007730921.1, from coordinate 110,562 downwards.
AGGCAGCAGTGGCCGTGATGTCTGAAGCCGAGTCCTGCCTGGAGTGTGTGCCCATCTACACACATGCAGTACACCCTCACAAAATTCACCTGCTCACAGTCACAGTGAGTCCTACAAAGCAGAAGCACTGGGCTCAGTGGACAGGGCGCTCCAGGTGCAGGAGCCACACCAGCAAAAGCCCCATGTGGGGGGCAGCTTAGAGCACTCGGGGAGCTGAGCAGAGCATGCGCAGAAGAGAGCTGAGGCTGGCAAGGCCTGGAGACAGGTGTTGGTTTCATCAAACTAAATCGACCCAAGCTGCTTCCATCCAGCCAAGGGCTGCACGGGCCCGAGGACCCAGGTCCTACACCTGGCCATGGTGAAGGGATGCTAGGGGCACCTGGATTTACATGGCTTCTGTCTGTGACCAGGTCCTCTGAGGAATGTCCTCTCTTCTGATGAACCAGCAAATCAAAGCCAGCAGAACCCACCTGAAGGATGAGCTCTGGTATACTCACCACCGTGCTGCCTCCTGGGCCCCCTAGTGTGCTGGATGGGACTGGGACCTGGGTCAGTTTGAAGCCCTCCCAATTGGCTGAGCATCTCCTTTAATCTCTGACACACCCCCAGCTCCCAAGCAGAATCTGTCTTCTCCTGGGAGAATTGACAAGCAGCTGGATGGGACATCACAGCTCCAGCTTCAGCTACACACGAGATGCACCTCGTCGGGGGCCTGGCTGAAACCTCCCTGTCATTCCTTGAACCCTGCCCTGAGCTGCCGCCTTACCATCCCGCAGGTGACCTGAGTGGCTGAGCAGGGAGAGCAGGCTGCCCCCCACCCATCTTGCCCAGTGGCACCGCAATGCAGCTCCGTCCCTCTCTCCTCTCACGCTGCCTCCCTCCCGATGGTCTAACCACACCGTCTCTCTCCACTTATGTGGTCTTCGATTTCTCTCAATAGCGTTTCACAAAGTAGAAATCTTAAATCCCTTAACTTTTGAGGAATTGCCAAACTGTTTTCCAAAGTGGCTGGACCGTTTTATATTCCCACCCACAGTGTGTGGGGCTTCCAATCGCTCCACACTCAGCAGCACTGGCTGTTGTCTGTCTGTGATCACAGCCATCCTGTTGGGCACCAAGAGCTACCTCATTAGCGACCATTGCTAATAGTCTAATGACTGACGACGTTGAGCATCTTCCCCTGGGCTCATGGGGAGAAGTATCTGTTCAAATCTTTTGCCCATTTAAAAAATTGCATTATGTGACTTTTTATTGTTGAGTTGTAAGAGTTATTTATTCTGAATACTAGACTTTTATCAGACATATGATTTGCAAATATCTCCTCCCATTTTGGTTTCCTGTCTTTTCACTTTCTTGACAATATCCTTTGAAGTATAGAAGTTTTTAAAATTTTGAAGTTCAATGTGTCTATTTTTCCTTTGGTACCTTTCATTTCTAAGTACATTCTTTTACTTTTAACCTACCTGAGGCTCTATATTTAACGTGGGTTTGCTGTAGATAACATATGGTTGGGTCTTTTTTATTTTATTTTATTTTATTTTATTTTATTTTATTTTA
>NW_007730921.1:88317-108338 GCF_000696425.1 Galeopterus variegatus | reverse complement strand
AGTGCCTAGAATGGTGTCCAGCACATAGCAGGTGCTCAATAAACATGTGCTGGATGAAAAAATAATGCCATAAGGACTTGGCTAGGTTTTAGGAGAACCCATGACACGGTTCTGTTTCCAGCTCTGCAGGGAGATGGCCGTGGCTAGTTTCCTAACCTCGGCAGCCTCTGTTTGCCCTTCTCTACAATGGGCAGAGCCCCGACAGCCACCCAACACGATGGTGAGATGGAAAGTGGAAAGGGCCTAGCATTGTGCTCGGCATGCAGTGATTTCTCTAGAAATGTGAGGCAAGACTATGTTGGCAAAATGATTACTCCGAGGACTGCTTTGTTACTTCTTAAATCAGCTATAAGATTCCCCAACCTGCTAAGTCTCTGCCTCCTGCCCAACGACATCACAGCGTGACTGGATGGATGTCCATCCCAGAAGCCATCAATTCCTCCCCCAGATGCCTGCCTGCCAGGGAGAGGTGTTTTTCTGCCCCCTCTTCAAATCCAAGAGTTTGAACCACGATGCTATGGAGTTTAGTTGGTTGCTTGCACTGTTCCCTTTGACAAGTGCCAAGTGTGAGGGCTCTACTTGCCCATCTCTGGGTGGTTTGGCTGACTTAATGGGGCCTTGGGTGATAGCCACCTCTGTGATCACGAAGGCCTGCCGCTGCTGGGCCTGCTTTCTGTTTTGATGGCATCCTCACCTGTCCAGGGAGCGAGCGCACTGTCACACGCTAATGAGGAGGTCGGCGAGGGCTGTGGGCACAAGGAGAGCAGGGAAAGACAGCATCCAACTTGAAGTTATTTTTAAAATTTTTCCATTCTGCATAAAAAAATCAAAGCATCAAAGATTTCAGCAAAATGCAAAAATCTAGTGGAGAAAAATGAAAGCTTGGAAAAGGGGAAAGAGGGTGGAAGCTTAGGGTACAGAAAGGGAAACTGATGTGCCTTATCCCCCGATGCTGTGGGGTGTGTGGCGGGAGCTGGGGGTTAGACCGATGCTCTCCAGATGCCCATCAGGTGCCAAGCATTGTGTCTCACACTTCCTGTCTTACTGTTGTTAATTCCCAAATAACCCAGAGGGGTTGTGGGGGTGACATCTGTGGTTTTGACTTGCCCAGATTCCAGTTACCCTTTTTCTGGTAATAATACCTCAGTTTTACTTAAAGGGTCATCCCTCTCCCAATCTCTGGCCATATAGTTGGGGGGGTGGTCCTGCCGCCAGGAGCTGGGGTGAGCATGTGTTGCAGGCTCAGCCAATCAGTGTACAACATGTCCTGGGTGAGCATGTGACTTAAGCTCAACCATTTAGTATAATCCATAATTCTGGGACATGTGACCCAGGTTTAGCCAACCAGTGTCTTCCATGCCCCTGGCTACAGGGATTGGCTCAGAGATGGGAATGTGAGTCAATTGGTCCAATCAGAGTGAATCTTGGGCAAAGCTTCTTCCTGCAGGTCCCTGGGACTCTGTCTGAGAGCTTTCCCTGGTCGCATGAGTGAGCTCACCGGGAGGCGGGACTCGAGGCCTTTGGGAACAAGCCTTCAACTGGGCTAGATGGGAGTTGGTGGATAAATATTTCAGCTTCCTCACTCCTCAGGCAGAACAGCCCTGAGGCCTGTTCTAAACAGGCCCCCAGTGGTTCCCAGTGGAGTTAAGCTCCAGTTGCCCATGATGGTAACTTGCTTGGTAAGGTACACTGTGTTGTCTGCCTTTCCCTCCATGTCTCACTTCCCAACTCCCAAATAAATAATTTTCAGTGAAATACTTGTCTCAGGATCTGCTGCTGGAGAGTCCAACTTCAAATACAGGGCACAGAAGGAGCCCATCCAAATGAACCAATCCAGAAGATAGTGAAGCCCAGAGAATAAGCCCTGATGACAGTGCTGGTGCCCCTTGATCCAACTGTGCCTGAAGTCCTCATTCTAGATATTTTAGTAACTTGGATGCATAAGTTTCCCCTTTTGCTTACGTGTGTTTGAGCATGGGTTTCTTTCGCTGGCAATGGAAAGAGGGCTACTAATATTTCCATACCACTGATGAGAAAACTAAAATTAGGTGAATGGTCCACCCAGATTCCTGTTTCCCAAGTGGTGGCAGCCAGGTCTCTCTGTGCTATGGGCACTGGCCTCATGATAATGAGGGGAGACCCCTCAGCAAACCACACGAAGGAGGGATAGGTGTCACAGATAGGGCTTATCCTACTCTGTTTGGGCTGCTATAACAAAATACCATAAACACAGAAATTTGTTTCTCACAGTTCTAGAAGCTGCAAGTCCAAGATCACAGCATCAGCAGATTCAGTGTCTGATGAGGGCCAGTTTCTGGTTCATAGATGGCAGCTTCTCACTGTGTCCTCCCATGGTGGAAGGGGTGCGGGTTTCTCTGGGGTCTCTTTTATAAGGGTGTTAATTCCATTCATAAGGGCTCTGCCCTCATGACTGCATCACCTCCCAAAGGACCCACCTCCCAACACCATCACATTAGGGGCTGGGATTTCAACCTGTGAGTTTTGGGGGGACACAAGCACTGAGTCTGCAGCAGGGCCCAAGGCAGATGAGGAACGCTGTAGCTCCCACAAGCACCTATTGAGCTCTCACTGCATGCACAGCTCAGTCTCAAGTTCTTCCCAGCCCTGAGTGGGTGGGGGCCCAGGCAAGTGCAGTCGAGTTCCAGAAGTTGCGGTGTCAGCCTCTGTCCCCCAGGTCCCGCAGCCTCTGATGCTGGGCCCAGCTCGTTAACACTGTGCTTGGCCTGTAGGCAGGTCTGTCCCATTCCCTTGAGTGCAGTGCTTGGTGCCTACTCATGGCTTCACGCTCTATGCTGAGGCTGCTGGTTAACCTCGGCTCCAGATAGAGCTCCACCATGCTGTGTGAACACCCCATGCACCAATACCTCACTGTGCATCCCAGGGCTCCTGGCTGGTGGGTGCGGGGAAGCTGTTGTGAGTAAAAGTGCCTTTTGAGCTGGAAGGTCTCCTCTGCATACGGGCCCCTGCGGAGCCACAGCTGACCTGCACTCACCAAAACCAGGTGCCCATGGCCTCAAGCACCTGCAGAAGGCCGTCCCAGCTGGCTACCTCATCAGCTGCTTGACCATTCATTCAGAACCCTGTGTGCCAGGGCCTCTGCTGGGGTGGAGAAGCTGAGCTGAAAACAGCCCAGTTCTAGAGGAGTTCCTGGCCTGGGTGGGGAGGGCTGAGACACATGCACAGGTGATGGCGGGACTGTGTGATGCCTGTTCTCACAGCGCTGGGAGGGAGGCAGGCCTCGGCTGCAGCTCAGGAAGGGCTCTATGCAGGGGGTATCTATGTGCGAATTATAGCACAGCACAGAGCCGGACCATGGAGGAAGGTATCAGTGGTGTGGACAGACTGGGTAGTGGAAGCAGGGGACTCTGGGAAGAACAGAGAGTCTGATGTTGGTCCTCCCACTGGGCAAGGAGGCACGGAGGAGCCTGGGCCAGCAAACTTGGCCAGGCCAGGACAGCATGGGGGATGGGCTGGTCTCTGTGCAAGCAAGGTGTCCTCAAGCAAGGTGTCAAGGGCAGGAAGGTGGGTCCCAGTCCCTGCCTCACCCTGACCTGCTCAGTGTGGTGATACACTGGTGGGACAGAGCCTGGAGTGGCCACTGGTCTATGTGGATTGTAAAAACAGAGCCTGTCTGAGAATAAAGCCAACCCAAAGGGGCCTGGAGTCAAAAACTGAGGCCAGATGGATTTGCTGATGATCTATTTTAGCACCTGGATCCAGCTATCCCTGAAGCCAATCCTACCCTAGTCCTGCATCTTCAGTTGTGTGAGCTAAGGGATTACCCCTGCCCCTTGTAACATAATTTGGTCTGAAGAGTCTCTTTTATTTGCTACCAGAAGAGTTTCAACACATTTACCTCTTCTATACTTCAATTTGCTCATCTGCAAAATGGGTGCAACATCGCTTTGAGAGGATTCCACTAAAGGAGTTTATAAAAGAGTTTGTAAATTTTGAGGTGCTGAATAGTTATGTTGTGCACGTCCTTATTGCTGAAGAAACTGCTTGGGTCTGGGCAAATGAGCCAGGATTGAACCAACTTGGGGAGGTGGAAGGACAGGAAATAGAGTCTGGGGTCTGGAGACAAAGCCAGGGCAGCCAGTCCCTGTACTGCTGTGTGGTACCTTGGGGACCCCTCTTCCAATTCCAGCCTGCACACAGAAGATACAAAGCAAATGAGGAGAGCTGTTCCCACAGTCAAATAAGGTGCGTATGTTGCTGGAAACATTTTCAGAACACACTCACGCCTACCCTATGCCTTGGGTTTTATGGCTACCCCTGCCCAGATCAGTGTTCATTCTGCCCGTGAGTCTGGGGCTGGATTTCTTGGTTAAATAATGAACGGGAGATTCTGGGATGTTCAGAGAGCCCCAAGCTGGGTCCTCGTGGGAGTCAGGAATGCCTGGGGCTGCAGGAACCCAGAACAGACCCAGGAGGTATTCCCTGCCAAAGGCCTGATCATGCCCTCAAGTTGGCAAGTAATTAACTTGCTTAATTAAGGCATGCAGGCTCAGGGCTCCTACTGGGGATGCGCCAGGGAGCTGTATGACATCCACCACAGAAAGGGTCTGGTGCACTGTTGTTCTGGCACCGTCAGGGGGTGGTGGGAGAAAACTAATTAAGAAGCGGGTTTGGGAAGCGGAGCGCCTTGAAGCAGACACCTCAGTGTGCTGCCAACCTGAGAAGAAAGCTAGGATCTCTGGGTGAAGGTGGCAGGCGTGGGAAGCCCCTTGTCCCTGGGTTGCCCCACCCATGTGGGTTTGGGAACAGAGGGGAAAGATCTGGTGGTGCCAGGCTATAAACAGGCACTGCAGAACTCATGGGCTATTTTGCATCCACACCATCAAATTATGTTCCCAGAAATACCAGGGCAGCCCTTCTTCCTCCCAAACCACAAGAATGGGAGACTGAGCTGCATGCAGGAGATAGAGAAGGCTCTTGAGCATGCTTGTGCCTTAGGTGTGACGGTCACTTCACTGGACCAGGAGGGCTGTTCCAAAGGCCAGAGTAGAGCAGAGCCCCCAATCTAGCATCTGGACTTGCTGCCGCAGGCCGTGGCACAGCCCAGTTGGTTCCACCTTGAGGCCTTTGTCCCAGCTCATCCATTGGCCTGGGGCTCTCCCTGCTCTGTCTCTGCCCGTGCACCTCTGCAGAAGCTCTGATCACTGCCCCACACTGCTGCCCCACTTGTGCACCTCCCTTAGCGCTCTGCACACTGGGGAGTGTTCTTCTCCCCTCCCCAGCAGATTGTAGCCCCCAGGGCTGGACCTGCCTGGGGCTGGCTGTCAGTCATTCATTCAGCAATGCCTGCTGCATGCCTGGTGCTGTCCAAGGTGCTACAGATGGCAGTGAAAAAAAATACGTGGTCCCTGCTCCTGTGGGACCTCTATCCTCGTGTGCGGGCAGGGAGAGAGAGGGAGAGAGGTGCCATGCTCTTTTTAACAACTAGCTTTCTTGTCTTGGGAACTAATAGATGGAGAACACACTCACTCATGCACCTCCCCCCCAGGGCATTAATCTATTCATACGGGATCTGCCCCCTTGACCCAAACACCTTCCAACACTGACACACTGGGGATCAGACTTCAACATGAGTTTTGGAGGCCTATCATATCCAAACTTCATTGTAGCAGCCTGTGAGGAAAATGGAGTCGTTTGGTCATGCCCACTCACCTCAGGTCTGGTTGGGGGTGGTGCAGGACATTCTTTGTAATCAAGGTGTGGGGGGGTGGAGTCAGTGTGCATATGCTCCTGTGTATTTTTAGCTTGTTGCTATTCTTGTGTGTTCTTCAGTGTGTGAAGCAGCAGCTTGGCAAGCCTCATGTCTAAAAATAGAGCACGTTTACCCTGCTGGCAGCTGCTCAGTTTCTCTTTGGACTGCCTAGCTCTTAGACATGTGTGTGCTGAATAAAGCTTATTATTTCTTCACTTACTGCTCCATGGACCTTTTTCCTGTTACCTAGCTCATAGACCTGCATGTGAAGGGTTTGTGAACGGGCTTGAGGGGTCTGTGAGCACCAGACCTAGCTCTACACAGCCCTAGCAACAAACACAGGGTAAAGACCAAGGGAAACAAAGGAGGGAGTATGAGAGCTGCCTGGGAAGTGTCAAGGGCAGGAAGGTGGGTCCCAGTCCCTGTGATGGGAGCATTCTGGGTGTGTTCAGGGACCAGCAAGGAGGATACTGAAGCTGGAGTCATGAGAAATAAGAGGAGGGGATGGAGGAGATGGTCAGGCCACAGCAAGGGGTCAGGGTTCTGCCTCATGTGTTCCCAGCTTCCTCTGACTACCCAAGCAGGGAGACGTGGTATAGTGAAAGAGGACAATACTCCCGGGGGACCTCCACTGTGAGGCCACTGCTCCATGTCCCAGGGCAATGGCAGGTGGTTGAGGCAGCAGTGGCCGTGATGTCTGAAGCCGAGTCCTGCCTGGAGTGTGTGCCCATCTACACACATGCAGTACACCCTCACAAAATTCACCTGCTCACAGTCACAGTGAGTCCTACAAAGCAGAAGCACTGGGCTCAGTGGACAGGGCGCTCCAGGTGCAGGAGCCACACCAGCAAAAGCCCCATGTGGGGGGCAGCTTAGAGCACTCGGGGAGCTGAGCAGAGCATGCGCAGAAGAGAGCTGAGGCTGGCAAGGCCTGGAGACAGGTGTTGGTTTCATCAAACTAAATCGACCCAAGCTGCTTCCATCCAGCCAAGGGCTGCACGGGCCCGAGGACCCAGGTCCTACACCTGGCCATGGTGAAGGGATGCTAGGGGCACCTGGATTTACATGGCTTCTGTCTGTGACCAGGTCCTCTGAGGAATGTCCTCTCTTCTGATGAACCAGCAAATCAAAGCCAGCAGAACCCACCTGAAGGATGAGCTCTGGTATACTCACCACCGTGCTGCCTCCTGGGCCCCCTAGTGTGCTGGATGGGACTGGGACCTGGGTCAGTTTGAAGCCCTCCCAATTGGCTGAGCATCTCCTTTAATCTCTGACACACCCCCAGCTCCCAAGCAGAATCTGTCTTCTCCTGGGAGAATTGACAAGCAGCTGGATGGGACATCACAGCTCCAGCTTCAGCTACACACGAGATGCACCTCGTCGGGGGCCTGGCTGAAACCTCCCTGTCATTCCTTGAACCCTGCCCTGAGCTGCCGCCTTACCATCCCGCAGGTGACCTGAGTGGCTGAGCAGGGAGAGCAGGCTGCCCCCCACCCATCTTGCCCAGTGGCACCGCAATGCAGCTCCGTCCCTCTCTCCTCTCACGCTGCCTCCCTCCCGATGGTCTAACCACACCGTCTCTCTCCACTTATGTGGTCTTCGATTTCTCTCAATAGCGTTTCACAAAGTAGAAATCTTAAATCCCTTAACTTTTGAGGAATTGCCAAACTGTTTTCCAAAGTGGCTGGACCGTTTTATATTCCCACCCACAGTGTGTGGGGCTTCCAATCGCTCCACACTCAGCAGCACTGGCTGTTGTCTGTCTGTGATCACAGCCATCCTGTTGGGCACCAAGAGCTACCTCATTAGCGACCATTGCTAATAGTCTAATGACTGACGACGTTGAGCATCTTCCCCTGGGCTCATGGGGAGAAGTATCTGTTCAAATCTTTTGCCCATTTAAAAAATTGCATTATGTGACTTTTTATTGTTGAGTTGTAAGAGTTATTTATTCTGAATACTAGACTTTTATCAGACATGTGATTTGCAAATATCTCCTCCCATTTTGGTTTCCTGTCTTTTCACTTTCTTGACAATATCCTTTGAAGTATAGAAGTTTTTAAAATTTTGAAGTTCAATGTGTCTATTTTTCCTTTGGTACCTTTCATTTCTAAGTACATTCTTTTACTTTTAACCTACCTGAGGCTCTATATTTAACGTGGGTTTGCTGTAGATAACATATGGTTGGGTCTTTTTTATTTTATTTTATTTTATTTTATTTTATTTTATTTATTTTATTTTATTGCTTATGCATATTCGTGGGGTACAAAGCTGGCCACTACTTGTGCCCAAGACGTGATGGCCAGATCAATACGACCACCATGCCCATTACCACAAATTGAGATTATCCCCAGTGTCCCCCACCCAATTAACCCCTGACCTCCCTCTCCCTCCCCAACCCCCACTCCACAACCCAAAGTATGCTCTCTCCCTCCGCAAGTGGGTCTTTTCACCATTCGCATTTAAAGTGATGATTTATACAGCTGGATTACTGTCTACCACGTTTGTAGTTGTTTTCTATTCTTCATACTTTGCTTTTTATTTTTCTGCCTCCCATAGTTTTAATTAAACATTTATATTATTTCATTTTATTACTCTCAGCATATCCATTATACTTAAAAAAATTTTTTTCTTGATGAAAAAAAGGGTTTGTGCTATATATTTTAAACCAAGTCCACCTTCAAATAACATGACACCAATTCCCATGTAATTCAGGTACTTTATTCCTGAGTATTCCCGATCCCTCCCTCCCATCTCTTAAAACATTGCTGCCTTAATTTCGTTTATCCATATGCTATAATCACCCAAATGCGTTGTTAGTATTATTACTTCAAACACACAGTTGTCTCTTAGGTCAATTAAGAATAAAAATAAAATATTTTATTACCCCTTCATTTATTCCTTCTTCAGCACTCTTTTTTCCTTTATGTCAATGCAAGTTTCTGATCTGTACAATTTTCCTTCCGACTGAAGAACTCTTTTAATATTTCTTGCAGAACAGGTCTGCTGGCAATGAACTCACTCAGTCTTTGTTTTTCTGGGAGTCTTTATTTCTCTTTCACTTTTGAAGGATAATTTTGCTGGTTGTTGAGTTCTAGGTTGGTGTTTCTTTCTTTCAACACTTTAAACATTTCCCTCCACTCTCTTCTTGCGTGCATGGTTTCTGACAAAGTCTGGTGTAATTCCTAACCTGTTCCTTTATAGGTAAGGTTCTCTCCCCTCTGACTTTATTCAAGGTTCCTTGGTTTTTTGCAGTTTGAATAAGATATTCCTAGGTGTGGGTATTTTGATATTTATCTTGCTTGGTGTTCTCTGAGCTTCCTGGATCTGTGGTTTGGTGTCTGTTGTTAGTTTTGAAAAGTTCTCAGCCACTATTACTTTGAATATTTCTTTTCCTCTGTCCTTCCTTTTTTCTCTTTCTGATATTCCAGATACATGACAGTTCTTTAATATTTTGGGTGTTTTTAAGTTCTTTTTGTCCTCTTTGCATTTCAGTCTGTAAATTTTCTGCTGACACACATTCAAGCTCAGAGATTCTTCCTTCAGCTGTGTTCAGTCTATAGATGAGTCTGTGGTATTATTCATTTCTGTTACAGTGTTCCTGACTTCTGGACTTTTCTTTTCATGCTTAAGAGTTTCCATCTCTTTGCTTACATTACCCATCTATTCTTGCATGTTGTCTACTTTTTACATTATAGCCCTTAATATATTAATCATAGTTACTTTAAATTCCATATTGGATAATTCCCACATCTGTGTCAAACCTGAGTGTGGTTTTTGCTGTCTCTTCAGACTGTGGTTTTGTTTCTTTTCTTTTCCTTTCTTTTTGCCTTTTGTCATGTTTTGTACTTTTTGTGGAAAGCCAGATGTTGTATTATGCGATAGGAACTAGTTAAATAGGCCCCTGGTGTGAGGATTTGTGTTACTCTGGCTAGGAGCTGGGTGTGTTTCATAGGTATTCCTACCGGAGGAATGTCTTTCCCCAGGTGAGATAAGGTTGACAAAGTCTCTTCCCCTGGAGAGGAGGCCTTTGCTGTGGAGAAGGCTCTGGGCCCATTTCACAGTGATTCCAACTCTCCTCTGCCAGAGCCACAAGGGATCTTTCTCTGATCATCCCCAGGAGAACCTGGTGGGGTTCCTGGAAGTAAAGCCCATAGAAGTGTGGGAGACCCCCTAGGACCGTGGCCCTCAGAAGTGTCTCCCTCACACTAGTCCACTCTCAGCCTCCAGCAATCCACCAAAATTACTAAATAAGTGTTCCCATCAGTTTTTGGCTCCAGTGGCTTCTATACCAGGTAAGCTGATATTGTTATGACTCTGTGTTCATCTCTCTCCAGGTTTTGGGCTGGCAGTTTGCCCTACAATCTCAGTTCTCTGATGGCTTCAAGAAAAGCCACTGATTTTCTTTTCATTCAGCTTTTTCTTCTCATAAGGATGGGAGAGATGACTTCCAAGCTCTCTACGTGTCAGAGCTGAAACCAGAAGTCTGTAGAAGTCTCATATATTCTCTGCTAGATTTAGTTCTGAGCATTTGATGTTTTGGTTTTGATGTGGTTGTAAATGAGATCTTATTTTATCATTCCGTTTTCTTGTTAGCACTTGTAAGAATGGTCACTTATTTTTTTGCTGTCTGTCTTGTCTCTAAAGTAGTCACGTGGACAAATGATTCTCACTTCAGACGAATAGCCTGAAGGTCAGAGAGGAGAGGGAACTCGCCCACAGCCACACAGCGAGCAATGGAAGAGCTGGGATCAGATCCCAGGTCTGTCTGATTTCACCAACAAACGTCCCAGTAACCAAGGTCATGGGTGTGGACCCCACTTGACACCATGAGAATTCCAGCCCTTTATGTCAGTGGTCCTGGGAGAGGATGAGTCAAAAAAATCAAAGGGTCTCCCTGCTGAGCCTCATTCAGGGGTCACCAGCCTCTGCTCTTCCCAGAGTCCAGGTGGGAGGCCGTGAATACAGCAGTTAGGTGGAGCACAGTCCTGGAGTTGGACAGGACTGAGTGTGAACTGCTGCCTTGACCTTGAACTTTGACCTCGACCTTAGGCAAGTTACTTAACTTCTCATCCGTAAGGTGGCAGTAACAATACATGCCTTGTAGGGACTTTGCACAAAGGAGATGGTTGGTGGAGATAGTGCTCAGCTTCGTGCAAACCCTCAATGAACAGCAGCTGTCATGATTATTATAATAACTGTAAGGTCCCTGTGTGGCTTTGTGCTTCCATTGTTTACTCTCTATCATCACCCCCCAATCCAAATGCAGAACAGCTGCTGGGCTGGGTCCCCTGGGGCCCACGTCTGCCCTTGACCTGGTACTGGCAGTTGCCAGTTTTTATGTTTTTTTCTCTGACTGACAGCTTCATCCCTATACCTCGGGGCAGCTTTATCCTTGTTAGACTTGAGGACATCCTGTGTGCCTTGCTCCCTTGTCACAGCAAGTCCTCAGGACCCACAACCTTGAAGGAGCCCTTCAGATGCACCCAAGAAGACTGGATTTAAAGACACAAGGTGCACACATTCACCTCTGATTAAAAACAAGTAGTCTAGTTTACTTTAACTTAATTTAGATATGAGTCCACAATTTACCAGGAGAGAAATGACTGGGGGGCGTAAAGGAACACCATTAAATGCTTTTCAGTTTTGTGTTGAGAACAACTGTGCAATTCCTGGTCCTTCTAAGCTGTTGTCCACAGAAGATGGAACTGGCTGCACGTTACGCATTCTGCATGAGAAGGAACCGTGGTAGAATACACTGGGATGTGCCCACAGGTTGAGTCCACTGGAACCTTCTCGATCACCTTTGGAAAAGGCCCCGCCTAAGGAGAATAACCATATTGCTGAGAGTGAAGACTTGATTTCTGGTTGAATCATAACTCCCCGCGGCTGTGTCTCCAGGCACATGGAGCCCTGATGCAGGGCTGGCCACCTGGCGCCTCCTCCTGCTCTGCCCATGTGACTCTCATAACTGCCCCCTCATCCCAGCAGCTCAGATGATTACAGACGTCCCCCCCTTCCCTCCCAGCTGGCAGCTGATGGAGCCCCTGATTACATGAGACTTTTAGCTGAGAAGAGGAGGGGATCGGAGGGGGCTGCTGGGAAGTTATTAAAACACAACCTTTAGAGGCACCATCTGCAACAATGTCCTGGATTAAAGCCCCTGCCCCCCATGTCAATGGAGGCCTGCCTCTCAGGGTCTGGTTAGAACTGCTCTGAAGGGACGCAGGGGCCTTGGAGAAGAGACAATTCCATGGTAGAAGGGTCCCGGCCTCCAGCAGGCCTGGATACTGCTGTGTTATGGGTTCAATTGTCCACACTCTCAGTCCCCAAATCCATCTGTTGAAGTCCTAATCCTGAGTACCTCAGGACGTGACCTTATTTAGAGACAGGGTCTTTACAGAGTTAAAATGAGGTCATTAGGATTGGTTCTGATGCCATATGACTGGAATCCTCATAAGAAAGGAAACATGGACACAGAGACACGCCCTCACAGGGAGAGCTCTGTGTGAAGAATGGAGTTACTCAGCCATGAGCCAAGAAACTGCCAGAATCTGGGACAGAGCCTGGAACAGAGCCTTCCCTCACAGCCCTCAGAAGGAACCAGCCCTGCCAAAACCTTGGTTTTGGACTTCTGGCCTCCAGAACCATGAGATGATAAATTTAAGCCACTCAGTTTGTGGTTCTTGGTTACGGCAGCCCTCGTGACTTCACTCATCCTGGGTGCATGGGGAGAATATTAGTGACGTGCTGGCAGAGGGACATCAACCCCGGCGGATCATGGGATTAACTGCAGGATCGGACGCGTGTGACGGGGGCCAGCTCCTCCCGCCTCAAGAAGCTGAATGAGGACAGTCCCTGCTCGACACAGGCTTCCTGTCCCTGCCCTGCTCCCTGGCTGCAGAGGAGGGAATTGACTGGCTTATGTACAGTAAAAGCTACAAAAAGCCGAGGCAAAGATGAAAATAATTAACGAGTTTCCTAAAAAGAGTGTTGTTGTTCTCCCAGTGAAAACTCCAGCCCTTTCTCTGAGGCCCCGAGTCATCCAGCCCGGACCAGGTATCCCCTCCTGGAGGATGTGTCGCCCCGCGGAGGAGCCCCCAGCAGACCTGTATTGTCCCTTGCCATGAACAGCCCCCAAGGGGTTCCTGGTTGGAGCAGTTACCACTCACCATGGAAGCTTGGTCCCTGTGCCGAGATGATGTCATTTCTGCCTCTGCCAACTACAGAAGGGAAGGGTGACCTCATACCACACCAACGCCCACTGCCACTTAAGTGGGCTTTCCACTTGGGCATTGATTCCTGAAGTCCTGCCCAGCTCTGCAGAGACCTACAGAAAGGCCCCACTGCAGACACAAGGCCTAGTTCCCCCCAGGCCCCCAGGGAGTGGGTGCTTCCAGGGAGAAGCACATGAAGCCTGGGAGCCTCCAAAGACAGAGTCAAGGTCTCCTCTTTATTACAGGCACAGGGAAGGCTCTACCTGGTGAGCATAAGGACTAGTTATGTGTGGGACCAAGTAATGACATCACGTCTCCTCCTGGGAGGGACTTTTGTGGGGCTGGAGTTGAAGGAGCAGGATCCGGTGCAGGGCATAAGCAAGACAGAAACCCCAGGAATCTTCCTTTGTGTTGTGGGTTGAATTGTGTCCCCCCAAAAGATACATTCAAGTCCTAACCATGGTATCTGCAAAAGTGACCTCATTTGGAAGTAGGGTCTTTGCTGATGTAATCAAGTTAGGATAAGTCATACTGGATTAGGTTGGGTACTAAATACAATGACTGGTGTCCTCATAAGAAGGCCTATTGAAGACACAGAGAAACACACAGGAAGCAGGCCATGCGATGATAGAGGCAGAGACTGGAGTGATGCATGTAACAAGCCCAGGAGCTCCAAGGAAACTCTGACTCAAACTGACTTTGGAACACACAAAAAATGGGAATCCATGAGCTCATATAACTGAAAGTTTGGGAATAGAAAGGACTTCAGGCATGGCTAGATCCAGGGACTCAGGGAAGTCACCAGACCCAAGTCTCTGTCTAGCTCTCAGCTGGGTTCTCCTTCCCAAAATCCCACAAACTCTTCAAAGACCTTCTCTTTCCCCAAGAGCTTAAAAACAAAGCAAAACAAATAAAAAACCTCTAGGATTGACTCCTTTGTCTGAATGTAGTCAAAAGGCCATTTTCTGAACCAATCACTGGGCCAGGAAACTGTGATGCTCTGATGGTTGGGTTTTAGTCATGTGCCCATCCCAAGAGTTGAGGGTGGAGGCAGCCCACAAAACACATGGATTCAGAGTGGCAGAGAGGGGATTCCCAGTGGAAAATAAGAGCATTGCTACCAATAGATGGTGAGTGAAAGCTGGGCAGCTGAGAAACAGCCCCCTCCTGCCACATCCCGTTCCCCAATTATAGGCTATAACTCTAACCCAGCTGGCCTCCTCCACAGATGTCACCCTGTGTAGTTTGGACTCCCCTAAAGAGAGGTCTGGCATTTGTCCTGGCTCCTAGGAGGTAACCTCTAAACACTTGGAATTTCTGGAGTGATGAGTTCCTTGGTATTCATGGTGAGCACTTCAGACCGTGCTTGATAGTTTACGCTAATGAGCTGGCTCATGGTGGGGACCAACCATGTGATTAGATGTTCAGGGCTTTGAGCCAGTGATATCGGCCTGACCTCTGGGGGTGGAAGAGGGGCTGGAGATTGAGTTCAGCTGTGTAGCCAATGATTTAATCAAGCATGCCTTCATAGTGAAGCCCCAATAAAAACTGTGGACACTGAAGCTTGGGTGAGCTTCCCTGGTTGGCTTTACTCTTGAATGTTGTAACACATCACAGCTGGGAGGAGGTGACACTATCCAGGACTCCACAGGGAAAGGATAACAGAGGCTTTGTACTTGGAGCCTTCCCAGATTTTGCCCTATGTGTCTCTTCCTTTGGCTGATTCTAATTTGTATCAGTTTTCTCTAAAAAGACTGCCATCATAAGTAGAGCTCTTTCCTGAGTCCTGTCAGTCATTCTAGTGAATTCCCAAATCTAAAGATAATTTGGGAAAACCCCCAATTTACAGCTGGGGGTCTTAACAATTTTGGCTAACTCCAGGTACAACCCAACACCACCAGTGGGCAGTGGGGAGAAGGTAAGACTGGCTCAGGCTGAAAGGACCCCTCCTGGAACAAATTCGTGTTCACATCTCAAATAAGAAGGAACAGTCAAGATGTCTCATTACCAGCTCATTCCTTTCCTCTGCTCTTTCTGAGTTGCACAAAGAGCCCCTCCTCTCTACTGCAGCAGAGGCTGATAAAAATACAGTGTGTACCCCTGTTGGTGAGAACAGAGCTTCTCCATTTCCTGCATTGTTCTCATCACCTCTTCAATTTTCCTTTAAAATATTTATGGGAGGAGTGTTTCTTGACCCAAAATGTAATTTTAGACCTGAAGATGCCTTATGATAGAGTTAAGTCACTACATAGCAAAGAGCAGTTAAAGTTAATGATGCCCACACAATGATCTATCCCTCCAGCAGATCTGTGTTTTTAGTGTTAACACTAAGGAATTGGTTTTGGGTGGAGGACGACCTGTTTTTTCTTTCCTGCATGGCCTGGACAATTCCCTTTTATTCCATCTGAGCTACTTCCCTCCCGATTTCCATAATTCCATAGTCACTTAAGCAACATGGAAGACTAATTGCACCCTAAAATCACCACCTTGGAAAATTAATTTCTCTCGTTCTTTGAAAATAATTTTCTGAGTGTTTTCTTGTCCATATAGAGCAAACTTAAGTCCTCGGTTGGTTTCCTTTCATTTTGATTCATCTGGTGGATTCTTCTGAGGATTCCACTTTTAAAACGTAATTGACCATATACAAAACAAAGGCCATTGATGGCTTTGTGAGAGAGTGTGTGTATACAGTCTTTGACAGGCTAATTTTACCGCATTTTAATTACAACACTGGATGGCATTATAAATTTGTGTTCAATTAGGCTCAAGCCATCAACTGCTGAATATATTATACATTTTGTTAAATCAGCCCAACTGATGTTATAAGCTTTACAGTAATATCAAACAAAGATGCTGTTGTCAGATTAACTTAACTCTGCAATCCCTATTCAAATATGAATGTGTAGCCATAAAATTGGTTGAATAAAGAAATAACAATCTTATAATCAACATGGGTCTGTACATAAAATCAAAGTATAAAGCATATAGCAAAGTCCACAATAGGTCTGTAATGCTCTCTGCCTGAAAGTCTCTATATGCTAAAGAAATAGAGAATTATTCAGGCAAAAATCAGTCCCCTACTGAAAGAAAGAGGAAGGAGCAGAAAGGTTCAAACTGGATCTCCGACCCAACTCCTTTTTTTTTTTTTAATGTTTAGATAGAAAATTATTTTCTTAACATACAAACAAAGGAAAACATCACAAATTGAATTTAAAATCAATTGATAAGGAACAAATTTAGCACACAAAGATTAACATCCCTAATGCATAAAGAACTCTTAAAAATGAATTTGAAAAATTTTAACAGAAATTTGGTGAAGGAAGTGAGCAGCCAAGTCATGTACCCAAACACATGTGGCTAATAATTACATTCTAAGATGTTCTTGCAGGCAGAAGGGGCAGCCCTCAGCTCCAGCCTCAGTACCCTGGGCGTGCTCCATTCTTGCTTGCCTGGTTGTGGGCAGAGGGGGCAGCCCCTCTGACCCAACTCTGACTCAACTAGCTGCAGCGGATATTTTGAAAGAGGAGCACTGGTTAGTTAAATATTCTAAGAACTAGGGTGGACATCGCTAGTGTTCACCAATATCCTGTTCTCCTTCCCAGCTCATGGAAGCTACATCTTTGCCATTAGGCCAAACTGTTCTTCCAGATCTGACCAATGATACATAAGGCCGGCCCGGTGGCGCACTGGAGAGTGCACCACTTGGGAGTGTGGCGGCGCTCCCGCCAAGGGTTCGGATCCCAAAAAAGGAAAAAAAAAAAAAAAAAAAAAGAAGTGGCATGTGTCACTTCTGGGTTGAGACACCAAAAAGATGGCTTGATTCTCTAGTCTCTCTTCTTCCCCTGTCTTGGAGAGTGAGAAGGCCTCCATCACCTGGATACCTGAGTGGCTGTGTGGAGGAAAGTATACCCAGCCCCTCCTCCTGACCCTGTCCACATGGGGCAGGAAATACACCGTGAGCTGGAAAGAAATCACTGTTGTATTCAGTCACTGAGCTTTTAGGGTTATTTGTTAATGCACAAAGCCTCTCCTATACTGTCTAATACAAGAATTTTTAAATAGTTGAAATATAGTAAATCTCAGAGAGAATACCAGTTTGAACCATCAGTTTATTGTGTCTCTGATAAGAGAGCTTTGATGAGGTCAAGGCAGTCTCTGGGAGGGCTTGATGTTATTATTTTGGTCCTTAATGGTTAATGTACAAATCTGTATCTTTAATCTGTCCCTTGGCACCTGTGTTGCTCTGGGCCATAGATTTGACCTGACCTTTGTAGGTCCTGCTTATATGAGACTAGGACTTCACTCGTTCGTTCATTCATTCATTCATATATTCTGAGCATCAGGATATGTTAAGGACTGTGCTAGGAGCAGAAGGGAGAACAGTAATAATAACATGTCCTTGCTGCTCCCCCACTTAAGCCCTTCCCAGACTTCCCACTGCTCTAAGGATAAAGTCCCACACATCCACACTCTCAAGCTCCTTCCACCTCTGTGGCTTTAGGGCTGTTTGCTTCTATCACTCTGCCCCATCGATGTGGCATTTGTGTCTACCTGAGGAACCTCCCTCTTCAGGACCCAACTCCAAGGCTCTGTCTTCCATGAAGGCCCCAGCCCTGCTCCCCGCTCCATGTAGGTGCCTGGTCCACACCCCTTGATGTTCATCCCTCCTGTAGCATCATCATGTGTTACTCCTGGCTGGTCACCCCACTGAACCGAGGTCCCTAATCTTTGTCTCCCCGGCCCAGCGCAGTGCCTGGTACACAGTGGGGCTCGGTTCCCATTTATTCAGTGCATATCCAGATACACCTAATGGGCGGGAGGGCAATTCTGGCAGATCCGGGATGTCAGGCAGCTCTCCAGTGACAGCCCTGGCTCTGAGAAGTGACATCCATACACATCCCTAATCTTGGGCCCAGCAGCTCCCTGGAGGCTCTTCCCCCATTAACAGAGAGTAATGTCTGCCCGCAGCTGATTAGGCACCTTTTAATCCTAAACAGCAGTGATTAGTACTCACTGTCCTTCGTCATTAAAGAGGACACAGCTGAAGGGAGAGCTGAACAGAGCCACTTCTTTCCATCTGAACTCAGCCCAGCTCCTAGATCTCTACAGCCTGGACCCGTAAGCAGGGACCACATTTGTCTAAATAAAGCCACCACTCCCCAGGCCCACCCTAGCTACTGAATTGGAACCTGGAGGTGAAGCCTGTCATTTCAAAAGTTCCCCAGGTGGCTGGGGTGATGCCTAGATTGCAGAACTGAAGACCAGATCAGTGCAGTCCCCACCAGCTTCCTCCTTCCCTCTCTACCTGCCTCCAATGCCAAGACAGTGGTCACATCCTGGGTCTCTGCAGCTGCCACGTTCCTCCCAGATATGACCATCTCTCTCTCGGGCACCTGTCCTCCATCCTGGCTGTGCATTTGAATCACAGACTCTCTGGGACAGGGCCCAGGCATCAGTATTTTTTAAAGCTCCTGGGTAAAGTCCAGTTTGCAGCCCAGGTTGAGAACAATGCCCCTGCAGGGTGTTGGGGGGAAGCAGGCTTGGACACCGGGCCAGAGGCAGGAGGACGTTACCCTGCTGCTTCTCCCTGCCTCCCCAGCATCCAGACACCAAAGATGCTGCTGTCAGAGGAAGTGGACAGAATATTCTGCATTTACAGCAGATGTCCAGTGGATGTGTTATGGTGACGGGAAGGCATCTCTATAGAACCTGACCGCTGATTCCTCATTGATTCTCAGGTTGACTGAGCCTGGTCTCCTCCTCACCACGACCTCCTGAACTTCAACCCTGCCTTATTCCTGATTCCATCCTCCCCTTTCTGGCTTCATTGTGACATGGAAGGAAGGGTCCTGGACTTGGAATAAAGACACCTGGCTTTTGATCCTTAATTGCCAGCTCTGTGACAATGAAAAATTTCCTGACCATCTCTGGACCTCAATAATGTCATCTGTAAAATGAAGGTCAGTAATGCTTCCCTGGCCAGGCTCGGGCAGGACTCCAATGTGATCATGTTGCTAAAGGTGCTCAGAAACTGCACAGCACACATCTGTCACCTGTTGTTCATTCTGGCAAAAGTTCGCTGAGCCCCACTGTGGACAGGTATGGAGCCCATCAGATAATCGCCCAGTTGGACTTACGATGAGGTCCTGGGGCCCTTCCCCTCCAGGTAAAACTATGTGTGCGTCAGCTGGGGAGGACATTCCAGGAACATCCCAGAAAAGACTGAATGAAGCCTCGTGGACCACTTAAAGAGGGGCTGAGTGCTGGGTGGTTCTCTAGGCTTTAAACTTAACTTGGACTTTTACCTGTTTCCACTTTCTCCTTTCTCTCTTTCTTTCTCCCTCTTTAAAGACTTTTTTTCTTTCTCTCTCTCTGAGGGGCTGAGTGCTGGGTGGTTCTCTAGGCTTTAAACTTAACTTGGACTTTTACCTGTTTCTACTTTCTCCTTTCTCTCTTTCTTTCCCCCTCTTTAAAGACTTTTTTTCTTTCTCTCTCTCTTTTTTTTTAATATAAATACAAAGACCATTTTACTGTTATCAGCATGATTTCTTATTCACTCTTTTCTTTCTGACAATAAAACCCTCCTTGGAGTTTCCATTTATGAGGATATCTGGAGTGATTTGCATTCTGACAGCTTAAATCAAATATTTTAAAACTGGTCATGGGGAAAGCAGTAAATCCACCATCGGGCTTCAGACCAAACACATAATAAAAAAGATCTCACCGCAAAGTAATAAACAACAGAAATGCCGGTGACATTAGAATTCAAGATTTGTAATCACGATGGACAAGTATTTTAATAAAAAGGGAAAGGACGAAGAGAAAACAAAATGTTTGTTTTTCTTCCTTTTTTTCAGTCTTTTCTCTTTATTTGAGCCTCATCCTTGTGGTGTTGGATGATTAGTTCTTGGGGTGGGAGAGTTCTCAGGAATTCTGCTTTGGATGAATAAATACAGTCAGAGAATGTACTTCTACGGACATCACTAGAAGAAAAATGAACACCGTGGTGTGTGATCACTGGGTGAGTCTGAGTCAAAAATTCTCACTTCTTTTTCTTACGAACACTCCATTTT
>NW_007730921.1:85630-86511 GCF_000696425.1 Galeopterus variegatus | reverse complement strand
GGGTCATTAAGTCAAATGTATTTCAGACAACTTTTGCCTTCAGACCCCTTTAAAAAAAAAAATCCCTTACAGGACCAAAACATCTGAAACAAGTAAAGGTGGAGCTGTATAGGTGGAAGTGAAGGTTGGGAGATTGGCACTCACCCATCCAGACTCTCCCTGGGTCACCCCAGAAGTCTCTGAGGTGCCTCTGCTAGGATTCCCTTGGGCACAGTTTGAAAATCACTGATTTCTCCCTTTCCCCCATTTTACAGCTGAAAAGACTGAGTCCAAAGGGAGAGGAAGGGATTCCTCAAGAACATTCTGGGGAGCTGTTGCTGGCTTGGTTTGCAGCCTTGAATTTCCAGATGGCTGTTGCTGGAACACAGGTGTGATTTGGGAAGGTTAGGTATGAACACTCGGGGGTGGCCGGCCCTGTACTGGCAGACCATTGTCTCCACCAGTGGACCTGATGGGCAGGTGGGCTGTGATGGCGACTGGGCCAGGGCTGGTCGCCACAGTGACTTCTCTTTCTTTCCCTGCCTCATTCTCAGTGTGCACAGCATTTATGTTAAGCACGTCCCAATCCTCAGGACAGAGGGGCATCAGGGGTTTTGAAAGCCTAATGAGAAAGTGTTCAAAGAACGTCATTACCCCTTCCCTTCCTCAAGGAAGTTAAAGCACCAGGCCGGGCTTCTGTGCAGCTTCCACCCTGGGCTAATTTAGCTGTGATTTGTGGCAAACATTTATGGTTTAATAAAGTGACTTTCCAGTTGCTGTGTTTATCACAAGTCAGGCGAGGAGTCTCACTGGGGAAGCATCTGGTGCCGATTAGTATTACAATAAAAGACAGTTTTGTGAGCTATTTTGTCAAGCTCCTTCAGGGTGACTCAACCTCCCCC
>NW_007730921.1:78801-84702 GCF_000696425.1 Galeopterus variegatus | reverse complement strand
GCTCAGGCCAGAAAAATATTTTCTGAAGGTCTAAGTTAGAACAGACTTTACAAATAATATTAAATGTTGAAGACGGCACGTTTTTGAGGCCCGTGAGGACCCCCCGGGTGTTGTTATTGAGATAAAGGCCCCTTTCTGAGAGGTGTTGCTCTCTTTAGTCAGGACAGGAGGAGGCTGGAGGACGGTTATCACATCTTCAAGTTCATTCATTCGTTCGTGTGCTCATCCATTCATTCAACAAGGACTAAATCAGCACCTAGTGTGATAACCTGTGAGAGTGGACTGTATAGCATCGCAATCCTCTCTTCTCCATGTGTGGACCTTAAAACTCCTGGTAAAAATTCAGACTCCTAGGGTCCCATCCTAGGCCTATTGAGGCAGAATCTCCAGAAGTGGGGCCTGGGAATCTGCCTTGTGAACAATTTTTTTTTAAAGATGACCGGTAAGGGGATCTTAGCCCTTGACTTGGTGTTGTCAGCACCACGCTCTCCCAAGTGAGCCACGGCCATCCCTGTACAGGGATCTGAACCCGTGGCCTTGGTGTTAGCACCACACTCTCCCGAGTGAGCCATGGGCTGGCTCTTGCCTTTTGAACATTTTCCGTGTGTGATTCTGGTGCAGGTGAACATTGAGAGTAACCCTTACAGCTGTCGTTGGGCCCCTGCTCGGACCCAGCCAGCGGTGGGCTCGCCACTCCCAAGGCGACCTGTCTCACGGCAGGTGCTGAGACAGAGCACTCATCTTCTGTGTCTTGGAGCTGAAACCCACATCCTGTAGTGGGCCCTGCTGTGCCCCTCTGAGGCTTCCCCTGTCTTCCCCGACACTTTCTGCTATGTGAGGACAGCACGTGTGAGCAGGCGGGTGGGTAGGGAAGCCATCCGAGGGCAGAGCCAAGTAAGAAAGAGAGTGAGACACAAAGGGAAGCCGAGGACAAGTGACTACCCTCTCCATCACCATAGAAGGGAGTGACAGGAAGATAAGCAAAATAGTAAGATGATATTTAAAAACCTTCCTCTTGTACTTTTCTTTTCTGGAAGTCAGGAGCCTTGAGGAGTATTAGAGCTGTCGAGGCCAGGTTTCCAACAGAAGTTCAGCCTTGAGTTCCCAGACAGGTGTTCCAAAGGTACACAGGAAACAGTCCTGGGGAGAGCCAAAGCCGTTGATTCCTGAGAGCCAAGGAAAGCTCTAGAAGCGTCTGCCCAGTAGAAATAGAATGTGGGTTATATTTTAAAAAGAAAGACTATATCTAAAATATGTGACAAATAAATGATACATGTGTCTAAAATATGTCTAAAAGAGATCATTTCAACATGGGATCAATATAAAAAATTATGACTGAGATATTCTACGTTATTTTTCTTGTAGTAAGTCTTCGAAACCTGGTGTATGTTTTACATGTATAGCACACCTCAGTTTGGAAAAGACACTTTTCAAGTGCTCCGTAGCCGCATGTGGCCAGTGGCTACCCTATTTGAGGGTGGAGTTCTTGATAATCAAACAGGTGGCCAGAAAAGCAGGGCATGAAGTATCAGCCGTAATAAGTGATCAGAGTAAACGGGGAGGGAGATCCCTTGTCCTCCCACCCCCATGGACAGGGCAGAGGAGGATCACTTAGTTTGGGGGTGGGGGGACCTGATCACAGATGTGGGCTGCAGTTAGGGTGAGGGGAGTGAGGCATTCGCCTTGGATGCCCAACTGACACCCCCATGGACAGGGCAGAGGAGGATCACTTAGTTTGGGGGTGGGGGACCTGACCACAGATGTGGGCTGCAGTTAGGGTGAGGGGAGTGAGGCATTCGCCTTGGATGCCCAACTGAAGGGGTGCCCCAAACTCAGCAGTCAGGATAAATCACATTTTAATGCAACGTTGTTTAAAACTTAAAAGTAATGCAAAAATACCCCACAATGGACCATGTATCAAAATTGTAAAGAAAGACAGGATCTGACCCTGAGGTGCACCCCTCACCCTCACTCCTAATCCTGCCCTGGCAGGCCCATCTGCATAACAGTCCTGTTCCTTCTCTCTCTTCCAGGCCTGTGGTTTGGGTGGGATGGACCCCAACCCTGGCTCTGGGGCTGAGTTTTGTGACTCAGGACTTTCCAGTTAAAGTGGCCATTTGTATTCATTATCTATTGCAGCATAACAAATTACCTTAAATGTAGTGGCTTAAAAGGACAAAAAAACATTTATCATCTGGTTTCTGTGAGTCAGGCATTTGCAAGTGGCTTAGCTGGGCGGTTCCAGCTTGGAGTCTCTGATGAGGTTGCAGTCATACAGCCGCCATCATCTGAAGGTTTGACTGGGGTTGGAGGTGCCAATTCCACGATGGCGCCCTCATGTGGCTGGTGCTGGTACTGCTGCTGGGGATCCTCAGTTCTCAACACAGGCCTCTCCATAGGGCTGCTTGAGTGTCCTTGTGACACAGCAGCTGCCTTCACCCAGAGATCTAAGAGACCTAAGGCAGAGCTAAAATGTCCTTTCTGAGTGATCCTCAGAAGTGATGTTCCATCATTTACAAAACTTCCTCTTGGTCACATGGGCCAGCCCTATTCAGTGAGAGGGAACTCCAGAGCACGAATACCAGGAGACAAGAATGACTGGAAGCTGGCTACCACACCATTTTGGTTTCAGGAGTGTATATACACCCATGATGGTTCCAGAACTTTCTTTGGGAAAGAAGGAATCTCCTTGACAGCAAGGCCAGTCACTGGGTGGAAGGCCTGCATAACACTGACTCAAGGGGGCTTTCTCCCGCCTTCACATGCTTTTTGTATCTATTTACCATGCACTTTTCTGATTTTAAAAATAATATATATTCTTTATAGAAATAGCTGAAGATTACGCCTCATCCTACCACTTAAAGAAAACCATTGCTAATGTCTTGGTGCATTTCTTCTTTTCTTGCTCTTGATCTCTTATCTGTCCATGTCTGTCTGACTTTCTCTCTTCCCATCACCCCCCACCCATCATCCTTTTTGTAGCAAGACATTTAAGCTGGTCTCCTTACTGCACATCTTCTGTGACATAAAACTAAAAATAAAAGCTAATGAGTCATGGTATCTCTAGGCTCCAGCTCTCCAAGAGCCTGGAGGGCTGGGGGCTTGGAGCAGCCCCAGTGACAGCTCCTAAAGAGCCACGTGGGCCCAAGTCCACCTGCTTCTTCAGCAGGCTGTCAGGGCGCCACTGGGGCTTTCAGCCTCTGTTAGCGTCAGTGTTACAGCCCAGGGCCCACGAAGCATTATGACTGTGGGAAGGGGGCTACTTGCCCCCAAGCATTTGACCAGCTGGTGGCAAGCCTGCTTGGGGGAGGGGCAACTGTGGACAAGTGAGCCCCAAGGCCCCAGGCCGGCCCACCTTGGAGGAGTGTAGGGGCTCACGTTCACCCTTCCCTGGGGTCAGATCTAATGGGGGGAACCGTGGACCAAACCCTGGTTGCCTCTGAAGGCAGCTGGATTGACCCAATCTCCTCACCCTGCACCCACCTTCCCTCAGGATTCTGCTCTCTCTGTTCCCCCTTCTGGCAGCCGTGCAGCCTGCTAGCACCCCTCCCTCAGGCCACAGCAAAGCTGGGCACCCACCAACCCCAACACAGACACCTTTGGGCCTGCCTGGCTGAGGTGGTGCCTGGGGCCCCCACCCTGCCACTGCCCCAGCCTCTGCCCAGCCCTGTTCCCTTGCACCTCCTCTCCCACTTTTGGTGCCCAGGCCCACCCCCTGCAGGCGCCATTAACCCATGTCACTCCCATCATGTCCCCTCCCAGTTGCTCACGCCTGCCGCTCTAGCCAACCTGGGAGCCCCTGTCACTAACTGCCATAATCGTTGTTATCAATGCTAACTGCCACAGAGAGCCTGGGGATACTCAACATCCAGGTGTTATTCACACAGTTTTTTAATGCTTTTAATATCTCTATGTATGTGTGAAAATCCTCATTTCATAGGTGAGGAAACGGAAGTGAAATAACTTGCCCAACCACGCCTAAGTGCCGGGATCTGTACCCGTGTCAACCTGACTCCAAAGTCAGTGCTCTTGTCAGATGTGACAGGACTCTGCTTCCTTCAGAGTCTGATCCAGCGCCCACCCCTCTGGGAAGCCCACCCATGAACCCGTCCTGATTCCTCCCTCCTCTCCCGCTCCTTCCTCGGGACCAGCGCACTCAGGCGTCTGGCGCCTAAGTGCCGGGATCTGTACCCGTGTCAACCTGACTCCAAAGTCATTCCCCTTTCAGATGTGACAGGACTCTGCTTCCTTCAGAGTCTGATCCAGCGCCCACCCCTCTGGGAAGCCCACCCATGAGCCCGTCCTGATTCCTCCCTCCTCTCCCGCTCCTTCCTCGGGACCAGCGCACTCAGGCGTCTGTTTTCCTCCGTCCCCCTTTCTCTGCCTCTTCCTCCTTCATTCCTTCGTTGCCATGCTTGGTGTTAAGGGCTGAACTGTGTCCCCCCAAATTCCTGTGTTGAAGCCCTAACTCCCCAGTCCCCAAGAATGTGACCGTATTAGTAGACAGGGTCTTTAAAGAGGTGATTAACTCAAAATAAGGTCATTAAGGTGGGCCCTATTCCAATAGGACTGGGGTCCTTACGAGAAGAGGAGATGACACCAGAGACAAATACAGAGAAAAGACCATGTGAGGACGCAGGGAGAAGGTGGCCGTCTGCAAGCCAAGGGGAGAGGCCTCAGGAGAAGCCAACCCTGCTGACACCTCAACCTCAGACTTGCAGCCTCCGGGACCACGAGAACATGAAAGCCTGTTGTTTAAACCACCCAATCTGGGAACTTCGTCATGGCAGCCTGTGGTATAATAAAAAGTATATTTGGTCTCTGTGCCCAGTTCCTGGCACAGAGCTCCTGAAACCCTTGGAATTTCCTGGGTCACAGGAGTGTCTTTTGTCATTCATAAGGAGCTCCTTTTGACCACCCCTGAGTTTATGCTGATGAGGTCACCCAGGTGGGACCCACAAATAGCTTTCAGATGGGGCTGTTTACCAGAAAGACCGAACCTGTTCAGCTCCACTCCCCAACACCTGGGGAGGGGACGAGGCAGAGAAAGAGTTATAAGAACTCTTGAAATGAGATTTGGGGAGCTTCTGGGTGGGTGAACACATCAGTTGCTGGGAGGGCAGAGTCCATGGAGAGGGCATGAACCTTGCCCTATGTGTCTCTTCCGTGTGGCTGTTCTTGAGCTGTATCCCTTATAATAAACAGGCAAATGTAAGTAAAGTGTTTCCTGAGTTCTGTGAGTTGTTCTAGTGAATTATGAAATCTGGGGAGGGAGCTGGAGGAACCTGCACATTTGCAGTGGGTCAGCCGGAAGCCTGGGTGGTCCCTGGGACCCACAAGTGTTTGAAGTGGGGTTAGTCTTGTGGGACTGAGCCCTTCACTTATGGGGTCTGTGCTAACTTTGGAAGTTAGTGTCAGAATAGGATTGAGTCGCGGGACACCCAGCTGGGGTGGGAGAATGGGAGAGTTGGTTGGTGTCAGGAAGGAAAAGAGACATCAGACAGCCCTGGCAAACTAATACATTTGGGAGAGGATTTAAGACAGCAGTAGGGAGATTTGGGGGCTTCCCACACGCAGTGACCTTCCCCACTCCTATCCCCTCCCCCTCCCCAGGTCCGCACCTTTGCACCCTCCCGGCTCTTCCTAGGAGGGACCAGGGCCACTTACACTGACATCGTGGTGCGTGAAGGACAGAGCTGGAGACCCTGATGCTTCGTTAGGGAACTTACTGAACCAGTGGAACTAGCGGCCCAGCCATGCTGCAGCCCGAGACACTCTCTCCCTTTTGTTTTTGATGAGATTCTGATGCTAACTCACAAAATGTGTCTCACGCTGCACATATTTGGAAACTGGCTTTTTATGTTGCTCATTTAGAGAAAAAGGAAGACTTCCTTGGAACAC
>NW_007730921.1:75543-78159 GCF_000696425.1 Galeopterus variegatus | reverse complement strand
ATTTGGAAACTGGCTTTTTATGTTGCTCATTTAGAGAAAAAGGAAGACTTCCTTGGAACACAGGTTGCAATTATTAAGTCACAGCCAAGGAAACATGGCCAATATCTCAAGTTTGCAAGAAAGTAGGAGCTAAGCTATTAATTTGGACTCTAGTAAATTAAGGCTCTCGGTAGCCTCAGCCCTCTGTAGGATTCCCTCCAATAGATCGCGCTCCTGCTCAAGTGAGGATTCATTTTTCATCCAAATAATCCTTGGCTCTGTCAAAATAATAATATACCCCCTCACATCTCGGCATGAGTTCTGGCCAGGAAAAGCTAAGAAACTTCTGCTCTCAAATCCTTCCCCTGAGCTAAGTAGGCCAGCATTCATCAAGAAATACACAGAATTTGTTTCCTTAAAAAAATTGGTTTGTCTTCCCTCTTGTTCATTTAAAGAAAGAACTTGGCTGCCAGAGGAGAAAGGAAAGGAGAAAATGAGGGAGGGAGGGAGGAAGGGACAGAAGGAAATGACAATCTGGAAAAAGTAAAACTCTAGGGACAGGGAACACATCTGTGGTGGCCGGGGAGGGGTCGACTACAAAAGGGGCAGGAGGGAATCTTCTAGAGCGATAGAAATGTCTTCTGTCCTGACTGTGGTAGTTATGCAAGAGTTTGTCAACACTCATAGAAATATACAAGAAAAGGAGTGAATTTTATTGTATGTAAATTATGCCTCAATAAATCTGAAACCTCAAAAAAGAAAAGAAAGGAGGGAGAGAGGGAGGAAGAGCAGGTGGACAGAGAGAGAAACAGACAGAGAGAGACAGAGAGAAGGGACGAAGGGGAGAGAGACATACACAAAGGAAGAAAGTCACATCACCCAGTGCAGGGTGCCAAACAGTCAACAAACTGGAGCTTTTTATATCATCGCGGTCTTACTGCAGACAGACAAGAAGACAGGGCAGTGGGCAAGACATCATCTGCCCAGGCCCAGCATTAGGCTCCGGTTTAGGGTAGGGAGCCTGGAGCAGCTGCCTGGGGAGAACCAGGTGTCAAACGCATTGGAGGGTGAGTCTCCCCACTTTCCCACCCTTGTTCCCCACCCTCCCCACTCCAGAAAACTATGATACGATGCATCAAGGTGGCAGAGTTCTGGAAGGTGAATGTCAGAGAACCCTTGGAGATCTGAGCCCCCCTCGACATTCAGATGGGGGTGTCAAGGACTGCAGCCCACAGGCCCACCAGACACTGAATTGCCCTCCCTCTTGCCATTCCTTGGGTTTCCACTCCAGAGAAACAGGGGTGTTAACCTGCACCCTATCCCTACTGCAAGGACACTGAGGACAGAACACCCACCGTGCTCACCTCTGTGCCGCTCGTGCTAGATTCAGGGCCAGGCACACAGATGGTGGAAACCCAAGGAGCACTCCATTTCCAACCCACTTGATGAATGAAAAAATGAATGCACAAACACACTATCAGTAAGTGAAATGGGCTTTGGCTCTACAGGTGAAGATCTCCAGTTACCTGTGTTACAAACACCTTGACAGCTTGAGCAGAGTGACAGCTGGCGCCACAGAAGTCTAGTGGCCTCCACGCTTTTGATCACTAGCTTGGAGGAAGCATAGTCAAAGCCTTTGTGGGCTTCCCAGCCAAGCAACCTGCCACCAGTCAGCACCATCAGAGCCTGAGCCACCAGCCACCAGCAGTTCACCTGCTCAGTCTTCACCATGTCCCCTGGGCAGGTCCTGGGAACAGAGCAGAGAGACCAGGCAAGACCTTCCCCAGGAAGCTGATGTCCTCCTGGTGCAAGGCAGGGTTCCAGCAAGCACTTGCTCAAATGCTCACCTGCCCTGGCGTCACTGGTCTTGATGGAGGCATATGAGGGCTTTACAGGATTCAATTTCCAGGAACAGATCTGTCTGAGAAGGCAGCTGCAATCAAGATTTTTGTTGGCAGCCTTGGCTTCCACAGACAACCTCCCATTTCACATAAAATAAAATAAAACAAAAAGTCTCCCTGCCCCCAACTGGAAGCCTACTGCAGTGTGGAGTGGGAACAGGTGCAAATCCAGTGCTTCCAGTGCTGAGCGTTCCACAGCGTTGAAAACAGACCAGTTGCAGTTTTTTTGATGATGGATCCTTCTGTGAATTTTGGCACATAACTCTGAAGGAGATCAAATAATTGAGGGGTTTTATAACAGAACACCTTCCATTCCCACCTACTTATTTTATGAACCAGTATCTTTTTTTTATGCTTACATTAAAAAATAAACAAAGGAAAATAGAAGGAAAGCCGATGCTGAATTCTGGTTCATTGCAGCAGAAGGAATACTCGGGCATGGATTCATGAACTCACTGCAGAGAAAAGAGACAGCCCCATCGATCTTGTTAAGAGATGCAATTTGAACAAAACTTTATTTTTATGCTTAATAATTATTTACAAAAATGTGTAATGAGTTGGTTTTGATAAATTGGATACTCATAATTGTACTGTTAGCTCAAACCAGAAAAAAAAAAAAAAAAGAACTCTAGAGCTTTATGGTCATAGGTAATTAAAAAATGTAATTTTAACTTATACAGTTTTTGTTGGGAAAATTATGATAGGGTGATTAATAAAATACATTCAAGCATAAAAA
>NW_007730921.1:74350-75018 GCF_000696425.1 Galeopterus variegatus | reverse complement strand
GAACCCAGCCGCAACTAGGCAAGCTGCACTGCCACCCTGGGGCCCCACCAGGGCCCTGAGGCATGGAGCCGGGGGAAACCAGACCCAGCCACAACCAGGTAAAGAGCACACCAAAAATGCCATTTCCACATGGGTATCCCACCACAGCCACCACAATTGCCACGGCTGCCACAAAAGCAGCTAGTCTCTATAGCAGCAGTCACGGCCACCATGCAGATGGCATGCCAGACTCTCAACTGCATTGACACAAGGAGAGGCACCAGCGGAGACCAAAAAAAAAGAGCCTCTCTCTCCACAAAGCACATTCCAGAGTAGTAGAAGAAGCATCTGATTTACGATACTAGGGCAGGACTTGATCACACCTGTCTCAGCACTGGACAGATCATTCAGGCCACAAACCAACAGAGGAACAGTTTATCTATCACGTGGAGAGAACAAATCTATGGTTATCAGAGTGGGGGGGAGAGGGACGACTGGATAAGGGGCATAAAGAATAAGTATGATTTGAAACAATGAATATGTTAATAAATAGATTTTTTAAAATTCTTTGTTGTGATGGAAGAGGGTATATAAGCAGGTAATAATAATAATGACCTCTGTCCTTTAAAACAACCTCTCAGAACCTTACTTTTCTCACAGAGACCACTAATTTTTTCTTTTTTTTTTTT
>NW_007730921.1:67521-72681 GCF_000696425.1 Galeopterus variegatus | reverse complement strand
TTGTTTCAACTCCGCCCACATCCGCGTATTTCTACCCCTCCCCCACTGGATTGGTAAACTCGACATCATCTTCCATACCTAAATATTTCATTATGTGTCTTTAAAAGATAATGACGTTGTTAAAAAACATAACCACTATGTCATTATCACACCTAAAAAGAAAACTCTAAGTCCTTAATATCATCAAATACCTTGTGTTCAAATTTCCCCATTTTCCCAATTGTCTTATAAATGTACATATTTTTTACAGACTGTTTGAATCAGGATCCGAAAAGGTCCACATGTTGCAATCAGATCATAACTAAGTTTCTTTGATTCTGGGAGTTTCCCCTCCCTTGCTCTCTCTCTCAATTTTTTTACCCCCTTGTAATTTATTCATCAAAGAAACTAAGTTGTTAGTTCTGCTGAGTTTCCCACAATCTGGATTTTGCTGCTTGCAGCCCTAAGGTGTCCTGAAACCTGTTCCTCTGTCCCCTGCATTTAATCAGGAAAGTCTGAACGTCTGTCAGATTCAGGCTGAGTTTTTGGCAAGACCACTTTGTAGGTGATGGTGTGTCTCCCATGGGGACATGTTATGTCTGATGGCCTCTATTTTAGATCATATCATTGCTAAGTTTGCATCAGGTGATACTCTAAATCTATGATTTTTCCTGTGTTTATTAGCTGGAAGATTTCTACAAAGAAAAAAAATGCCCTAATATTTAGTTATTCTCAAGAAACATTTATTCAGAAAATGCAGCATGAATGCTTGATTTTTTTCCCCTTTTATTTGCCAATTTTCAAAATCATGAGTTGTTTGACTCTGTCACAGTTATTATTCTCATTGATGCTGAAATTGTCCTCTCTTAAGGAGGCAGGTTTTTAATGGGGCTCTTGGAAAAAGGCATCAACCAAAGGGATCAGCCAGGAAGAGTTTGGTGGAAAGACCTCCTGATACTGGGGTTTCCATTCTTCACATGAAGACTTAACACCTGAAAGTCAGCCTGACCTTACTTAAAGATTGTCATGCCTCAAATGCTTGATCCCAGGTTTGGACCAACCTCAGAATAAAGCAACTCACCTTTTGTATTATAATTACTCTGTTGTGTGAAATTAAGTAATTTGCATGAATAACTTTCTAACAGGAAAAAGGGGTAGGGATTGTATCGTTTAAAAACTATGTAAGTTTGTGCAAGTTGTCTGGCTCTTTTTAAACCATCACACAAGACCATGTGCTTGGATTGGGTACTTAAATAATATCTTTATATTGAAAATGATCACTGTATTAGTCCATTTGTGTTGCTATAACAGAAATACCTGAGACTGGGTAATTTACAAGGAAAAGAAGTTTATTTGGCTCATGATTCTGGGACAGCTGCACCTGGCACGGGCCTCAGGCTGCTTCTACTCATGGCGGAAAAGTGGCAGGCAGCTGATGGGTACAAGCAGATCAAATGGTGAGAGAGGAAGCAAGAGAGAGAAGGGAAGTGCCAGGGTCCTATAAACAATCAGCTCTCACGGGAACTAATAGAGCGAGAACTCACTCACTATCCCCCCTCCTCCAGGGAGCGCATTAATCCATTCATGAGGGATCCGCCCCCATGACTCAATCAGTTTCCAACACTGCCACATTGGAGATCAAATTTCCACATGAGTTTTGGAGGGGACAACACATCCAAACTCCATCACTCACTAACATAATATATAACTCTAATAAGAAACCTGATTTTATTACATTGCAGTTATGATTTTATTAGAGCAGGATCATGCTGCCAAAATGGTACACTTTGGTGAGAGTATTCAAGTCTCTATAATTTGGAATGCTGTATTGTGGTCTGGTTGGTTATTTTCGTAATTTGAATCTAACCAGAACACAAAAGTCATTTCCTGAATGTTGAAGCACTATACACTTAAACTGAGAAACAGCTGCTCATATCTAATTCATTCTCTTTGCCATCTGACAGAAACATGCCTCGGTAATTGCTATAACATTGATCAGCTTATTTAATTTCAATACTTAACTACATTTTCCTTTTTGAAATAGATGGGACACATGAAGTATGTCTTTGGACATGATATGATGAATTTCCTTCCTTGATATGAAACACAAATCCCAGCTACTGATAATCCAACAGCATGGGAAAGAAATCGCTAACCACTAAGCCAAATTGCCCTGAATTTTATTATAGGAACTCCTTTCTGGTGTCATAGGGTCAACTGGATTCTCTACCACACATGACCTAATAAAAGTATTTTGTTTCATGGCAGGACATCATCTGCCATTAAACAGTATTTCTGGTACTCACAGTTATTTCTGTAATTTTGATGTGGCATCTGGAGTACTCTGTCAAAAAGAAATTAGCCCTTTCTTTTAATTTGCAATGCTCAATGTAAGTGAGAAACTTCGCCTCCAGTTTATTACAGAACAGCTAGCTAATGGGTGCTCTGAACCACCTAAATAGATGATCACTGAACTATGTGAAAATTAATCTTTTCCTACTTATAATGTTGTTCGGTTTGAAATTTCTAATACATTTGAAAAAGAAGCTCAAATCTATTAAGGTTTGTGATTTTTGGGGGGGTAACTGTAATAACATTTTAGCTAAATGAAAGATTCATACTTGGTTACATTTAATATAAGGTTGGCTGGTTGACTTTCTCTATGCTAAGCTTGTTCCAGAAAAGGATGTGATGCTCTCATGGCAGTCTGTTTCTAAAACCGCATATATCATGTTAATTCTCAAACATGTGATAAGCTGCAAATTATGTATATAATTTTTATTTCTAAACGCAGCCAACTTTTGTTGATCAGTGGCTCTTAGATGTGTCTTCTTCTACTAAGACGTAGCCAGTGCACTCAACATGAACAGAATCCATGGGTTCATTCTACAATAATTGGCAACTGATTCGATACAGCTGGAAAGACAGAAGAAAAAAATGCCTTCAGGAGTTGAGATCTGAAGACTCAGCAGCG
This sequence comes from Galeopterus variegatus, assembly GCF_000696425.1. NCBI lineage: Eukaryota > Metazoa > Chordata > Mammalia > Dermoptera > Cynocephalidae > Galeopterus > Galeopterus variegatus. The sequence goes on along the minus strand of NW_007730921.1, from coordinate 69,728 downwards.
TGGCATGCTGCCAACACCTCTGCCACCTGCACACCCGGGTACCTGGCACCTGCCGGCCCAATGGGTGCATCACCTACGGTGCTACTCTGTGTCCTTCTACAGAAGTTCCTGTTTAGCCTTCCAGGAAACTGGTGGCACCTCTGCGTACCCAGGGAGGCTGTGCCACACACCTTGGATAGCTGAGCTCCGTATCCCTGGGCAACCACTTCAGTGAGCAAGCCATAGGATGTGCTGGCAAAGGTGGACGCTGTCCCCCAGCTCTGGCTGCAGCCCCTCAGTGTCTCCACCTTTGGGCCACATGTCCCCAGATGCTGGGCTCTCTGCAACTTCTCCTGTCCCTATGGGTCCCACTCCTCCTCCAGCAGGCCTGCTCTGTCCTGCCTCCCCCATCTCAGTCCTTCTGCTCTTTCCTGCTGCCTGCCTTGCCAGAAGCCACGGGCCCTCAATGACAATGACAGAAGGGCAAACCCTATTATAACTGTGCCCTAGAGCTGCCTAGAAGTAGCACAGACTGGGCAGCTTCAACAACAGAAACTTACTCTCTCTCAGTTCTGGAGGCTGGAGGCCCAGGATCAAGGTATCATCTGGGCTGGCTCCTCTGCGGACTCTCTCCTTGGCTTGTGGATGGCTACTCACATCTCACAGTGTCTTCACACAGTCGTCCCACCGCGTGTGTCTGTGTCCTGATCTCTTCTTATAAGGACACTGGGCATATTTGATTAGGGCCCATCCTAATGACCTCATTTTTACTTAATTACCTCTTTAAGGGAACTGTTTCCAAATACTGTCACTTTCTGATGTACTAGGGGTTAAGGCTTCAACAAGCGAGCTTGGGGGAGGACACAATTCAGCCCATAACACCGATAGTAAACCCCCTGTGGCTCCACGTGGTCCTGCTGCTCTCGTCCAACCCTGATTAACAGAACAGCACGTCTGTGTCTTCTCCTTTGTAACCATTTGGTGTGTTTGGGAGTGAGGGACGGAGGCATTTGCCTCAGAGGGGGGTCCTGCTGCTCTCGTCCAACCCTGATTAACAGAACAGCACGTCTGTGTCTTCTCCTTTGTTACCATTTGGTGTGTTTGGGAGTGGGGGACGGAGGCATTTGCCTCAGAGGGATGCGTGCCACTCCAGGGCATCTTCTCTGTATTTTTCTCTGTCTCGCCATTTTCCCTTCAACATTCACCAACAAATCTTTGTTGTGCACCTACTGTGTACCATGTCCTGCACTAGGTCCTGGGGACTCAGCCGCCAAGAAGACAGTGCAAGCGCTTGCTCTCGTGAGGTTTGCATTCTAGTAGGGCGGACAGTAAACCACAAACAAATGACTGAATACAGTAACTTCAGATCAAGGACGGAGCCAGCCATGTGAAGATTTGGGAGAAGAGGTCCCAGGTGGGGAAGGCTGATGTGGCCAGGAAACAGCAGGAAACTAGAGCCCTGGATGATTCGGCAGGGGACTTATGGTTCGAAGTGTAGATTTTATTGTAAGATAAATGGGAAATCTTCAGAGGGCTCTAAGCAAGAGAATCACATCTGATTTGTACTTTTAGAAAGGTTATTCTAATGGATATAGAGTACAAGTTTTGCAAGATGAAAAAGTTCTGGAGATGGATGGCGGTGATGGCTGCACAGCATGTGAATGTACTTAATGCTGCTGAACTACACTCTTGCAAATGGTTAAGATGGTAAATTTTACGGCATGTGTATTTTACCACAATTTTAAAAATCCAGATGTAAACTTTACCTGTACATGCATTTGATAATTTTGTTTGGTTTTCTTCTCTGATTTGGGGAGTGAGGGAAATAGATGGAACAGAGGATGACTTAAAGAGAGTTTGTTCAATATATGTAGAGAATGATTAATTCTCCATCCATGACAAAGAGTAATATGAGGATTTTCATTATCCTGAAAATAAATAAATAAATGTATGGCCTAAGCTCATTTTTTTTTCCCTTTTTTTTTGTCTTTTTTTCGTGTCCGGCAACGGATCGCAACCCTCAGTGTCGCGCCCATACCGGACCGGGACCGGCAACGGGATCACAACCCTCGGTGCTGCGCCCGCCCCTCGCTCAGCCAGTGAGCGGGAACCGGTCTGTATGTGGGATCCGAACCCTCGGCGGGAGTGCCACCGCACTCCCAAGCCGCGCCCCGTAGCAGGGCGCCACCCGGCCGGCCCCGGCCTCAGCCCCTTTTTAGAGGCCGGTC
>NW_007730921.1:64363-66684 GCF_000696425.1 Galeopterus variegatus | reverse complement strand
TATGTAGAGAATGATTAATTCTCCATCCATGACAAAGAGTAATATGAGGATTTTCATTATCCTGAAAATAAATAAATAAATGTATGGCCTAAGCTCATTTTTTTTTCCCTTTTTTTTTGTCTTTTTTTCGTGTCCGGCAACGGATCGCAACCCTCAGTGTCGCGCCCATACCGGACCGGGACCGGCAACGGGATCGCAACCCTCGGTGCTGCGCCCGCCCCTCGCTCAGCCAGTGAGCGGGAACCGGTCTGTATGTGGGATCCGAACCCTCGGCGGGAGTGCCACCGCACTCCCAAGCGGCGCACTGTAGCAGTGCGCCACCGGGCTGGCCCTGGCCTAAGCTCATTTTAAGATGCAGTTCTAATTTGAATATTTTAGTTAGATGTGATGTATTATCCATTGGTACCATTTTAAATATTAACATTTATAAGCATATGAGAAAATTGAGCTACCACATGTGACAGGTCAGGGGTACTTTACCTGGTTCACAGGAGAATGCACCTGGCTTTCTGAGAGACTGGAAAATTCATGGCAACAGTAAAGGATTTAATGTTGATAATTTTCTTTATAAAAAGTTTATTTTGATGTTAACATTAGGGGAAGCTGGTTGAAAAGGATATAGGAACTTTCTGTAGTATCTTTGCAACTGTTCTGTAAGTCTACAATTATTCCAGAAAAGAAAGTAACATCTAAAAAGATTGTTCTGCGTCCCCACTAGAATGGCTCAAACTAAAGGTCAAATAATTCCAAATACCAACAAGGATGTAGAGTAACTAGAAGTCTCACACCAACTGGTGTCTGTCAACTGGTACAACCACTTTGGAAGAGAGTTTGGCAGCCTCTACTGATGTAACTCATGGTTTACAACACAGCAATTCCAATCCTGGGTGTATACACAACAAAAATGAGAGCTGCTGCAGTTCTGGTCAAGATGGCAGAATAGATGGTTCCCAGCATCACTCTCTCCCACAAATCAACTGATTTACAACTATAAAAATATAACATCAGCCAAGCTGGGGCCACTAGAGCTCAGGGGAAGAGGAGGAGAGACCTACAGAGCTCATGAAGGCGGCAGAAGCCACGATGAGAGAAAGAAAAAACTGCTCTGAGTGTTTCAGTCCACGGCTGCTTTAAGGCTGGAGCTGCTGAGCGCACAGAGCAGGAGCCAGCAGGAGCCACAGCTGTGCCCTTCAGATGGAGTTACTTGGAGGTGGCAGGGGAGAAGAGGGTCTTTGCGGCCCCCAGGACAGCAAGACCACTGTTAGGGTTCCCATGGACCCACGCAGGAGTGAGGAGCCAGAACAACTGAAAAAAGGGAGCCACTCAGCGGCTGGTGATTCATCACAAGGGACCGACGCAGGGACCATCTGATGGGAAGTGTTTGCAGCACAGGCAATGGGGGAGATGGTCCCACCAGGAGAACACTGGGCACAGCAAGGACAGCCAATCCAACCCCCAGTCAGCACAGGACCACTCAGAGGAGACTGGTCAGGAATGCAGAATTGCATGGGGTGCAGTTTGATGAAAAAACTCAGGCCCAGACCAGAGATTCTACACAACACAGATCCACCGGGTCTCTGGAGAGCCAGAAGCACCTATGAAATCAACCATTAAACCCTGAGCTGCACAAAAAGTGTTCCCTAGGAAACAGCAGCAAAGCAGCAATTTAACTCAACCACACAGCGCAAGTACTGGTCCCCACAGGAAGTTCCCCTGTTTTAGAAGTAAGCAAAGGACAAAAAATTAGTTCTGGCCCAGGCACACCACCAGCACCTTAGGACCTGCCTGGGAACCCAAGGCTTGGATCTGGGGACCCGACCCAATCCCACATCCAGGCACACCATGCCTGCACCATGGGGCCCGCCTGGAGACCCAAGGTATGGAGCCAGGGACTGGATCCCCCTCCCACAACCAGGCACACCATGCCAGCACCTCGGGGCCTGCCCAGGGACCAGGGGCATGGAGAAGGGGACCAGACACACCCCACAACCAGGCACACTGCCAGCACCAAGGAACATACCAAAAACAGCACCTCCATGCGGGTGGCCCACCACAGCCACCACAGTAACCATGGCTGCCGCAAAGCAGTTAGACATCACAACCATCACGCAGATGGTCTGCCAGTCACTGGAGTGCATTGACACAAGGAGAGTCACCAGCAGAGATAAAGAAAAGAAGAGGATGTCTCTCTTCTCAAAGCCTATTTCAGGGTGACAGAAGAAGCAGCTGCTCTACGATAATACTGGGGGACCTGATCACACTCTCAGCATTGGACAGATCATCTAGGCAACAAATCAACAGAGTAACCATTATTCTTTCAG
>NW_007730921.1:60654-64086 GCF_000696425.1 Galeopterus variegatus | reverse complement strand
CAACAGAGTAACCATTATTCTTTCAGAAGGAGAGAAGAAATCTAGGGTTATCAGAGGGGGGGGGAATGGGGGATGGAGAGAGATTGGACAAGGGGCATAAAGAATAATTATGATTTGTAACAATATATATGCTAGTCATATTGATTTGATCAACATATCTCAATGTTCAACCCCCAAAATATGTATAATCAATTTTGATCCAATAAATAAAATAAATTTTAAAAAAAAAAGTCCATGGGGAAAAAAAATGAGAGCTGCTGCTCATGGAAAGACCCTGTACATGAATAGTCACAGCTGCATTATTCTTTTTTTTAATTTACTTTTATTTATATTTAATTGACATATAAAAATTGTATATATTAATCATGTATAACACGTTTTGAAATATGTATATATTGTGAAATGGTTAAACCGAGCTAATTAACATATGTATGACTTCACATACTTATTTTTTGTGGTGAGAACACTTAAAATCTTCTTTCATAAGTCTTCAATAGGGAGAGGGTGGTCGATGGGTACACAATTGAAACCAGACGGGAGGAATAAGTTCTCATGTTCTACAGCACTGTAGGGAGACTACAGTTAACAACCATTTATTGCATAATTTCAAATAGCTAAGTAGAGAGGATTTTGAATGTTCCCAACACAAAGAAATGATGAATGTTTGAGGGATTCAGTGTGCTAATTACCCTGATTTGATCACTGCACATTGTACACATGTACCCAAATATTACAATGTACCCCAATATTACAATGTACCCCATAAGTATGTACAATTATTATGTGTCAATTAAGAAAAGATAAATTTAATAAAATGAAAAGAAAGAATATAATACATCGTTATTAACTATAGTCACCATGTTGTACAATAGATCTCTTGAATTTATTCCTCCTGTCTCACAGGTAACTTTTGACCAACGTCTACCCAACTCCCTCTCCCACCACCTCCCTCTCCCACCACCTCCTCAGCCCCTGGTAACCACCATTCTACTCTCTACTTCTATAAGGTCAACTTTTTTAGGTTCCATGTATGAGTGAGATCCTGTGGCATTTGTCTTTCTGTGCCTGGCTTATTTCACTTCACATAACACCTTCCAGTTTCATTCACCTTGTTATAAATGATTAGATTTCATTCTTTTTTTTTTAAGACTGAATAGTATTCCATTGTGTATATATACCACATTTTCTTTATCCATTCATCTGTCGATGGACATGTAGGTTGATTTCATATCTTGGCTATTGTGAGTTAGTGCTGCAATGCACACAGGAGGGCAAGTATCTCTTAACATACTGATTTCATTTCCTTTGGATGTTTACTCAGTAGTGGGATTGCTGGATCATACGGTAGTTCTATTTTTTAATTTTCTGAGGAACCTCCATACTGTTTTCCACAACAACTATGCTAATTTACATTCCCACTAGCAGTGTGCAAGATTTCCCTTTACCCCACATGCTCACTAACACTCATCTTTCATCTTTTTGGTATTAGCCATTCTAGCAGGTGTGAGGTGATCTTTTTTCATTGTGGTTTTAATTTGCATTTCTCTAATGATTAGTGATTTTGAGCACATACCTGTTGCCCATCTGTTTGTCTTCTTTTAACAAATAAGTATGCAGATCCTTTGCCCATTTTTCAATTGGGTTGTTTTGTTACTATTGAGTTGTTTGAATTCCTTATAGCAGCATTATTTTTAATAGCCCGTTATGGACTGAATCGTGTCTCCCCAAAATTCATATGTTGAAGCTCTAACTCCAATACAACTATATTTAGAGATAGGGTCTTTAAAGAGATAATTAAACTTAAATGAGTTAATAAGGGTGGGGCCCTAATCTGATATACAGGTGTCCTTATAAGAAGAGGAAGAGACATCACAGATGTGCACTCACAGTGAAAAGGCCATGGAAGGACATAGTGAGAAGGTTCTGCAAGCCAAGAGAGAGGGCTCAGGAGAAACCAACCCTCCTGTATTAGTCCATTTCTGTTGCTTATAACAGAAATACATGGAACTGGATAATTTGTAAAGAAAACCAAATTTATTGCTTATAGTTTTGGAGGCTGGGAAGTACAAGGTCCAGGGAACACATCTGGCGAGGGCCTTCTTTGGTGGTGACTTCAGCTGCACAGGGCATCACATTGCAAGAAAGGCAGGAGCAAGAGAGAGAGACCTTCTCGGGCACTCTCCTTTTAAAGCCCTCATGAGAATCACACTCATGACCACCATTAAGTCATCAATGGATTAATCCATTAGTAAATGGTCCTCACAATCTAATCACCTCTTCAAGGCCCCACCTTTCAATTACCACAATAAGATTTCCCACTCACTTAACACTGTCTCAGTGGGGATTAAGTGTCTAATACATGCACTTTGGAGGACACAATTCAATCCACAGCACCTGCCGGCACCATGATCTTGAACTTCCAGCCTCCAGAAACTGTGAGAAAATGAATTTCTGTTGTTTAAGCTATGCAGTCTGTGGTACCTTGTTAAGGCAGCCCAAGCAAACTTAGATCCCAGACTGGAGACAACCCATATTCCTACTAAAAGCAGAATGAATACATGAATTGCATTATGTTTGCACAATGGCATACTATAGAGGAATAAAAAAGGACAAACTGCAGAGACATGTGACCTAATGGATGAACCTAAAAGCATGTTGAATCAAAGAAACCAGACCTACTTTAAGGTTCCATTGACATGAGGCTCAAAAACAGGGAAGGGTAATCTTAGGTGACAAAGATCAGAACAGTGGTTACCTTTTGGGAGTATTGACTGGGAAAGGCCGTGGGGCCTCTGCGGAGACAGAATGGTCTTCATCTTGATCTGGTGGCAGTTATGTGGGGCATGTGCATAGAAATTCACTGAGCTGTGCACTTAGATCTGTCCACTTTTTTGCACGTTAGATCTCAATTAAAAAATGGAAAGAAAGGAGAGAAAGAAAGAGGGAAGAGAGGGAAAGAGAGGAGGAGGAAAGGAGGAGGAAGTCGTGTTCCCCTGAATCAACTCTGGCTTTGTGCAGAGCGAAACCTCAGATATTTCATCCCTCCATGTCAGAGGGGTCAGTGTACTGTCCCTACGAGTAGGGGCAGTAAAATTTTCTCTTAGAATGTGATCAGGGGCCGGCCCGGTGGCGCACTGCTACAGTGCACCACTTGGGAGCGCGGCGGCACTCTCGCAGAGGGTTCGGATCCCACATACAGACCGGCCGCTCACTGGCTGAGCGAGGTGCGGGCGCAACACCGAGGGTTGCGATCCGGTGTTGCGATCCTGTTGCCGGTCCCGGTTCGGTACGGGCGCGACAATGAGGGTTGCAATCCGTTGCCCGACACAAAAAAAGACAAAAAAAAAAAGAATGTGATCAGTCCCCACCTCTCATAACCTGCCTTGCATGCAACAGAGCCCCTGAAAGCGCTTTGGGCTTGTAAGACTTGAA
>NW_007730921.1:57935-60140 GCF_000696425.1 Galeopterus variegatus | reverse complement strand
TCATAACCTGCCTTGCATGCAACAGAGCCCCTGAAAGCGCTTTGGGCTTGTAAGACTTGAAAGAAAATGAATTAAAATATCAAGGCAGTAGAAATGTGTATTTAAAGCACGAAGTGCACCCAAACATCAGTTTGAGGCTGAAAATCAAGTCTGACTTTCTTGAAAACTGATGTTAAGAGCCTGGGTATCTCCCTTTCATGAAAGGACCATTTAAATATTGCATGCCAGCCCCCACCTCCTCGGGATTCGCGGCAGCCTGCGTTTCATCTTCTGCTTCCTTCAAAGGCAGGATGGCTTCATCACAGATTCAGAGTGTGCATGTTGCCAGCCTCCTGGGGGCCAGCCCAAGGAATTAGCATTTTCTATGTGCAACTGATGAAACGTGGAATAAAATAAGCAGGCATGATGAAGAGACAATGAGGGCTACGGTCAACCAGAGCTGTGAATTTGTAGGAAACGGTGGTCTCTGTGCTGGGAGCAGCCAGGGCAGGCTTCCTGGAGGAGGCAGAAGATGAGATGCACCCCGTTTACAAATAATAATAGTCATAATGACTTAGTTTGAATTCTGGCTAGATGCAGCCCTGAGACAAGGCTGCAAGTGCACCTGGTTTATTTGAGAGGTACAGGTAACACCAACAGCAGAATGAGAAAGTGAGACAGGGAAAAGAGGGCATCCAATAATGGCTGTGATGATGACAAGCCAGCCACCACTATGGGCCACTGGAGTGTCATCCCACTGGGGAACCCCGGAAACTCTGCAGAACATGCACTTAGGAGTTACCCCACTTCACACTGCCCCCAACAGCACCCCCCATGGAAGCATTATATGAGGAAACTGAGTTCCACAGAGGGCAAGGAACTTGTCTGGGTTGGAACCCTGGGATTGACCTCGAGTCTACATCAGCCACGGCTCGATCACTGGACGTACTGACGGGTGAGCTGCTGCCCTCAATCCCCATCTGTCCCTCTGCTCCAAACCTGGAATGTCCCTGGACAGATTATGAGTCCTGATTGGGGTGGGAGAAGGTGATCTGTATCTGAAAGGACAAACATACTCTCTAGACTTGAAAAAGCCATTGGCAGAAAAGGTGGAAACAACCCACGTGTCCATCAGTGGATGAGTGCACAAACACGGGATGGCCTGTGCCTATGATGCGATGTTTATTTAGCCCTAAAAAGGAAGTGAGCACTGACACATGCCACAACATGGATCCAACTTGAAGACATGCTCAGTGAAAGGAGAGAGTCACAAAAAGCCACATACTGTACGATTCCACTTACGTGAAATATCTAGAATAGGCAAATGCACAGAGACAGAAAGCAGATTAGCAGTTACCAAGGTCTGTGGAAGGGGCGGGGAGTGGGGAGTTACTGCTTAATAGGTACAGAGTTTCTGTTTGGGATGATAACAAATTTTGGAAGTCAATGGTCTTGGTGGTTTCATCACATTGTGAATGCACTTAGTGCCACTGAATTGTACAAAAAAAATGGTTAAAATGGCAAATTTATGTTCCATATATTTTACCATATTTTAAAAATTTTAATAATCTAATATGCCATTGACTTGTACACTTTAAGTGGGTGCCTTGTAGGGTATGTGAATCATATCTCGATAAAGCTGTTTTTAAAAAGAAAAAAAAAGCAATGGCAGGTGTTGCACATGGGCCTTGGACTCCAGCATCCTCTGGCTTCTTTTTACTGTCTGTGGAAGAGAAAAGCAGGTCCCGGTGCACATCCAGGATCACATTGGTGGTCTCCGCACCCAGCATGACACCGGCCGGTGGGGCCAACTCTGGGACTTACAGAGGATCCCCAGAGAAGCTGGGCTGCGGTAGAAGGCCACATCCCTGGAAGCCGCCAAAGAGCCCCAGAAAACCATGCTGGGAGCTCGGGTTGGAGAGACGTGATAACTGAAAGGTCCAACAAGCCGTGTGCTGTGGGCGCCGGGAACCCGCGGCAGGACGTCTGACTCACTGCAGTAGGGCAATTTTCTCAGCCAGGACTGATTAAAACATGCTTTTTTAGTGAAAATAACTTCGTTCTGCTTCCTGATTTATAAAAATGTGTTCATTATAAAAGTAATTGCAACAACACAGGCAATTATAAGGGAGAAAAATCACCTAAATACCACCACTGACATTTTGGGGACCATCTTTTCATGCATCTCTTTAAGCATTTACACACACACACACATACACACACACA
>NW_007730921.1:50429-57036 GCF_000696425.1 Galeopterus variegatus | reverse complement strand
TTTACTCTCCCCTCTGACTGATGTTAACATCCTGGGATAGGACTCAATCCATACCCTTCTCTGTACTCATATCATCTTGAGCAACCACATAGCTATATAGCTATATGTTCAGGTTATCTATTGCTGCATAGTAAACCACCCCACGCTTAGCGACATGAAGCACAATCACTTCCATAAGCTCATGGCTTCTATGGGTCTGGAATTTGGGCGGGGCACAGTCTTTGCTCCGCACATCTGAGGCCTCTGCTGGAAAGACTAGAACAGTGTGGGGACTGGAATCATCAGGGGGCTTTCCCACTCACTTGTCTGCCATCTGGGCTGGGTTGCCTCGAAGGCTGGCTTCCCCTGGGACCTCTACATGGAACACCTAAATATGGCCTCTCTGTGTGGCTTGGGCTTCCTCACAGCATGGCCATTGACTTACACAAGGGAGGGTCCTAATAGGAACTATGGACACACAGCGTCACTTTCCTTCTTCCTTCTACTGGTTAAGAGTGAGTTATATGGCCAGTCCAGATTCAAAGGCAGGGAGTTACACCCAGTCCTTGATTCAGTGTGGCATGATCACATTGCAGAAGAGCTTGCGGTGTGGGGAATGATGTTGCAGTCATCTCTGGAACATATGATCTTCCTTACTGCAACTAAATCTATGGCCATATACACAATTTCTGAGTATAAGATTGTGTCTCTATCCTTTCACTCCATCTCTTCTCACTTAATGCTAAGTCATGGAACAAATCAGCAGGGGAAGCTCAATGCAATGCCTCTCTTAGCACATCTCAGTCCTCGTCCACGGTCAGGATGCAGCTGTGTACACTCAGCTACTTGTGCTATCTGCATCCTCAGTAAGATACCTCCTCCTGACATTGCACAGGCCAGGCTTTCTGCACAGGTTAAACTTTTTCTGAAACAAGGAGGTGACAGTATAGGAGCCTACGAGAGGCCTGCCCGACACTGTCCTGCTAGATGGAGCAGGACTGTACTGGGAGGGGCAGGACAGAGGCAGTGTAGCTGTGAGCAAGTTGGAGTGACCCCAGGCCACTGCAGGGTGGGGTCACTCACATGGAACCACGTAACTTGTACTTGCTGCCGAACACGTGTGCAATTCTGTGTCCCCCGATTCAGCAAGCCTAGGGTACACTTGTTTGGAAGTCAGGCATCAGAGCTGTGGGGATGGTTTTGCCTAATGGCAGACCAAGGATACGGGGAGGAAACGAACAGCCTCATGTGTCCCAGATTGGAATGTATTAAGGGATGGCAAATTAACACACTGCTGCTCAGGAGATATGGCCAGAGGTGTTGAATTTTCTTCCTCTGCACCCAGAGGAGAAGCAAAGAATGGGAAATTAAAACCCTGACCTGTTGAAAGGTGAGCCTTGGCCCCTCACTAGAATCTAGTTTGCTGCTGATATTTGAAGAATAGCTGTGGCAGCAAGAAAAAGACTTAGAGTAAAGCTAATGGAATTCAAGGCCAACCCCCTCACTTACAAAGACCCGACCGAGACCCTGCTCCTAATTTGTAATGCTAATTTTGTCTTATTTTCTTAAGGAGAGTTCTCCAAATCATCTAAGCTTCAGCTCCCACAAGACCTGCACAGGGAAAACCTCGTCGCTGTCCTGTAATGTACTCAAGGCAGGGTATCAAGTACACTGTCTACAACTCTGAAACTTCCAGCAACTCTCCAAGGATTCTGAGAAACCCACAGCTGCACTTTCAATTGATGAGCTTTTGTTAGCTTGTTCTTATTTCGTCAGGGATGCAAAGCTTAGTGAAGGAAAAAGAAGATCGGAAATGGGAAAGTGTATTTTCAGGCTATCAGATTTTTAAAAATAAATACTTACCATACTGCATTGCTCTCCCAAATCCAAATGCAAATGAGGGCAGAGATCCAGGCCTTGGAATACAGCCTTCTTCAGAAAAGGCAATTAAAAGATTTCATTTTCAACAGTGTCTTTTATTGTCCAGCCCTTTGGCAGAGAAGTTGAAAGCAAGCCAAGCTTGCGATGGCAGTGGTGACAGGCAGACTGCTAATCCATCAGTTGTCATTCTCCAGAGGGAAACTTTCCTACCAAGAAAATCACAATCTTGGGCATTCTCAGTACACCAGGAATTCAGCAAGTTCGGGTCTCCACATGGACTAATCAACAAACCAACCTACCATGTGCTCAGTGTGGTGCCCTAAGTATGAGGGGAGAAACCGATTGGATGGATATGGCTGATGTAAGCAGGAAAGGAAGTTACTTGGTGAGGCCCCTGCTGCCACTGGACCCCAAAAATCCAGTGGGCTGGGCTTCACTCCAACACTTGACACAGGTCAGCCTCTGCTGGTCCTACTTGTTTGAATCACCAGCTCACAATTTAAAGATTGGGTTGAGTGCATCTGATTGGTCTAGCCCAGATCACATGACTGCAGGTTAGTTGCAAGGGAAGCTGGGAAAGTGACTATTGGGCACTTTTTTTTTCTTAAATGGGGAAGGCAGGCTTCAAAAGTTTACGAGTAGACAAAAGATTAGAACAAACCCTTCACAAAAGCAGATGCATGAATGGCCAATAAATACACAAAAAGGTAGTCAATACCATTAATCATCAGGAAACCACGAATTAAAACCACAATGTGTTGCTACTATACACCCACTCCAATGGCTAAAACCTAAAAGACTGATAATACCAAACACTGGTGAGGATCGGGAGCAACCAGAACTCTTATATGTTATTGATTGGGGCATGAAATGGTACAACCACNGGGGAATGATGTTGCAGTCATCTCTGGAACATATGATCTTCCTTACTGCAACTAAATCTATGGCCATATACACAATTTCTGAGTATAAGATTGTGTCTCTATCCTTTCACTCCATCTCTTCTCACTTAATGCTAAGTCATGGAACAAATCAGCAGGGGAAGCTCAATGCAATGCCTCTCTTAGCACATCTCAGTCCTCGTCCACGGTCAGGATGCAGCTGTGTACACTCAGCTACTTGTGCTATCTGCATCCTCAGTAAGATACCTCCTCCTGACATTGCACAGGCCAGGCTTTCTGCACAGGTTAAACTTTTTCTGAAACAAGGAGGTGACAGTATAGGAGCCTACGAGAGGCCTGCCCGACACTGTCCTGCTAGATGGAGCAGGACTGTACTGGGAGGGGCAGGACAGAGGCAGTGTAGCTGTGAGCAAGTTGGAGTGACCCCAGGCCACTGCAGGGTGGGGTCACTCACATGGAACCACGTAACTTGTACTTGCTGCCGAACACGTGTGCAATTCTGTGTCCCCCGATTCAGCAAGCCTAGGGTACACTTGTTTGGAAGTCAGGCATCAGAGCTGTGGGGATGGTTTTGCCTAATGGCAGACCAAGGATACGGGGAGGAAACGAACAGCCTCATGTGTCCCAGATTGGAATGTATTAAGGGATGGCAAATTAACACACTGCTGCTCAGGAGATATGGCCAGAGGTGTTGAATTTTCTTCCTCTGCACCCAGAGGAGAAGCAAAGAATGGGAAATTAAAACCCTGACCTGTTGAAAGGTGAGCCTTGGCCCCTCACTAGAATCTAGTTTGCTGCTGATATTTGAAGAATAGCTGTGGCAGCAAGAAAAAGACTTAGAGTAAAGCTAATGGAATTCAAGGCCAACCCCCTCACTTACAAAGACCCAACCCGAGACCCTGCTCCTAATTTGTAATGCTAATTTTGTCTTATTTTCTTAAGGAGAGTTCTCCAAATCATCTAAGCTTCAGCTCCCACAAGACCTGCACAGGGAAAACCTCGTCGCTGTCCTGTAATGTACTCAAGGCAGGGTATCAAGTACACTGTCTACAACTCTGAAACTTCCAGCAACTCTCCAAGGATTCTGAGAAACCCACAGCTGCACTTTCAATTGATGAGCTTTTGTTAGCTTGTTCTTATTTCGTCAGGGATGCAAAGCTTAGTGAAGGAAAAAGAAGATCGGAAATGGGAAAGTGTATTTTCAGGCTATCAGATTTTTAAAAATAAATACTTACCATACTGCATTGCTCTCCCAAATCCAAATGCAAATGAGGGCAGAGATCCAGGCCTTGGGATACAGCCTTCTTCAGAAAAGGCAATTAAAAGATTTCATTTTCAACAGTGTCTTTTATTGTCCAGCCCTTTGGCAGAGAAGTTGAAAGCAAGCCAAGCTTGCGATGGCAGTGGTGACAGGCAGACTGCTAATCCATCAGTTGTCATTCTCCAGAGGGAAACTTTCCTACCAAGAAAATCACAATCTTGGGCATTCTCAGTACACCAGGAATTCAGCAAGTTCGGGTCTCCACATGGACTAATCAACAAACCAACCTACCATGTGCTCAGTGTGGTGCCCTAAGTATGAGGGGAGAAACCGATTGGATGGATATGGCTGATGTAAGCAGGAAAGGAAGTTACTTGGTGAGGCCCCTGCTGCCACTGGACCCCAAAAATCCAGTGGGCTGGGCTTCACTCCAACACTTGACACAGGTCAGCCTCTGCTGGTCCTACTTGTTTGAATCACCAGCTCACAATTTAAAGATTGGGTTGAGTGCATCTGATTGGTCTAGCCCAGATCACATGACTGCAGGTTAGTTGCAAGGGAAGCTGGGAAAGTGACTATTGGGCACTTTTTTTTTCTTAAATGGGGAAGGCAGGCTTCAAAAGTTTACGAGTAGACAAAAGATTAGAACAAACCCTTCACAAAAGCAGATGCATGAATGGCCAATAAATACACAAAAAGGTAGTCAATACCATTAATCATCAGGAAACCACAAATTAAAACCACAATGTGTTGCTACTATACACCCACTCCAATGGCTAAAACCTAAAAGACTGATAATACCAAACACTGGCATGCATGAATGGCCAATAAATACACAAAAAGGTAGTCAATACCATTAATCATCAGGAAACCACGAATTAAAACCACAATGTGTTGCTACTATACACCCACTCCAATGGCTAAAACCTAAAAGACTGATAATACCAAACACTGGCAAGGATCGGGAGCAACCAGAACTCTTATATGTTATTGATTGGGGCATGAAATGGTACAACCACTTTAGAAAACAGTTTGGAAGTCTCTTATAAAGTTTAACACACACTTACTGTATAGAAATGGAAACATATGACCACACAAGGACTCATCCATGAATGTTCATAGAAGCTTTGTTCATGATAACCCAAGCCAGAAACAACTCAAGTGCCCATTAACAAATGAGCAGAAGAACAAATTGCGATGTATCCGTTGAATGGAATGCTATTCAGTCTTTTAAAAAATTGAATAACATGGATGAGTTTCAAAAACATTATGGTGAGTGGAAGAAACCAGTCCTAGAGGAGAACCTAGTGTGACTCTACTTTCATGAAACTCTAGGAAAAGTAAATCTACTCTACTGTGATAGAAAGCAGACTGGTGCTCGCCTCCAGGCTGGGTTGAGGAGCGCGTTTTCACTGGGACAGGGTACAATAAGGGAACGTGTTGCAGTGAAGGAAATGTTCTGTGTCTCGGCTGGGGTGGTGGTTATCCGTGTATATACAGCCAAAACTCATCACACAAAAAATGTGTGTGTTTTATTGTATATAAACTGTACCTCAATAAAACTGATTTTAAAGAAGCCTTAGGAGCACATGGGACTTGCTTTCAGATAACTTAACATTTCCCAAGGGAGTCAAGACGTACATATATTATGAGCCTCTACGATGGTTTTTATACATTACATGTGTGATCTCATCATTTTATCGTCCAAATAATCCATAAGAGATAGTTTATCCATTTTAAAGAAATTGAGACTCAGAAAAATCGTCACCTACCCACAACTGATAAAAGATTGGGTTATTAATTACTCTATTTATTTATGTGGTCAACCAGCATTTACTGGCATGTACATGGCTGTGTGCGAGGGGACCAAGGTCCTGGCTCCAGGAGCTCCCAGGCTGGTGGACAGGAGATATGCAGAGCAGACAGCAGCCAATGCAGTGGAAGGAGATGTGGGGGTGCAGAGGCAGGGCTGGATGGACTCAGTCTTGAAGGGTAAAGGGAGAGGGACTTATTTGGAAAGCTGACAGTGTGAGAGGGCCTTCCAGCTCTCCAGAACTATATGGATGGGCCTGAGCATGGCTTTCCCATGGGTGGAATTGTTATGGTGGGAAATAGGGAGTCATAGCAGGTGTTTTAGAGCAGCATAGCATCATTGTGATCAAGGTGCAGAAGAAAGATCTTTCTTACAGTGACGTTCACCTGGAAAACTCCTTCTCATCCATCCTGGCCCAGCTTATATGTCACCTCAACAGAAAAGCCATCAAAAAATATAGCACAGGCCCACGTGTGGAGCATCACCATAAGGGCTGATGAACAAGGCTGTTCGCAAACAGTCAAAAATAGCAACAGCATTTATTAAGCACGTATCACATGCCAAGCACTTTGTATACATTACCTGACTTAATCCCCTAACAACCCTGTGAGTTGTTTTATTCTCCCCTTCTATGGATGAGGAAGCACCGTTGTAAAGAGGTTAAGATAGGGCCCGCCCGGTGGCGCACTGCTACAGTGCGCCGCTTGGGAAGCTTGGCGGCGCTCCCGCCGAGGGTTCGGATCCCACATACAGACCGGCCGCTCACTGGCT
>NW_007730921.1:46139-49253 GCF_000696425.1 Galeopterus variegatus | reverse complement strand
AAAAAAAAAAAGAGGTTAAGATACATTTCACAAGGCTGATAAATGGCAGAGCCATGATTTGAAAGCCGATGTGTCTACTTTATATTTCATTTATGAAAGCAAACTTCTCCTACTGGTCCTTCAGGACTTGCCCGTCAGGACCCACAGGTTTGCTGCAGGAATTGGTCTGACCCCTCGTTGACAGCCCTGCCTGGTCCTGCAGGTCTCAGGGAAACACAGCCGAGAGCTGCGTGACCACCCTGCCCCCGAACCACACTGCTCACTGCCCTCCCGACCCTTTTCCTCCAAGTTCCTGTCTGCCCAGGGCTGCCCTCTGTAGGCCACACTCACAGGCTGCCTGTCCTCTGGCTTCCTATTAGGTTTAGCACTGGGGAGCCCAGCAGGTGACAGAGGCAAGAGAGTGAGCTCTGGGCATTGGTCCCTCACTTCGTGTCAGTGGAGTCACCACAGGCTGGCTGCTTCCTTTGACCAGGGTCATAGGTCCTGTGAAGTGGCCCTCTGCCCTCAGGCCTTTCTGATGCTGATTTCTGTGACCGAGCTGGTCCCCTGTCCCCACAGGCCGAGAGGCAGTCATGGACCCCAGACACTGCCTCAACCTTGCGGTTTTTGTACATCCTGCCCACATCTTTGACAAGTCTCTATTAAGCTCTCCTTAAATGATTCTAATATTTTGTGTTTCTAAATTTTGTTAGTTCAACGCATCCCTCCTTTCTAACCACACTCAGCTTCCCCTTTTCCTGTTATTGTACCTTCACTTTAGGTAATTGGTAGGGACGAGGATCATCTGCCTAAGCCAGTTAGGTCTTGACCAGTTTGGTCCAATCAGAGCAGAACGAAAGCCTCTTTGGTAGTGTGGGAAGCCATTCTCTCACTCACCTGTGAGAAGGATGATGCTGCAGCCGCAGGTCTCCTGGCAGCCACTTTGTGACCATGAGGGAAACCAGTGTGAGGAAAAAGCCTACAAGTGCAGGAGGAGAGATGAGAGAAAGGCAGAGAAACTGAGTCAGAGTCTACTCAGATGGCTCTCCCACAGGACTGCAGTTTCTTAACAAATGTTCCTTATGCTGACTTTGCATTGGATTTTTCCACCATTTGCAAAACATACCTTCAAGGGATTTACTGAAGACAGTGCCCTGAAGCCCCTTTCCCTTCCCCCTTTTTTTCCTAATGGATTCTGCTTTGTTCTTTACCCATTTGCATTTCTCAGATACACAACTGATCAGATCACTTCTAGAATAAAAGCCCAGTGCTTATCTTGTTAAAGCCACTGCTTTAATTTTAGGCCTTTACAATCATATTTATTCTTACCCCACAGTCTGGCACCGTGTTCCACTAATGTGTCAGCATCGAGCTCCCTGAAATAAAGTACTGCAGCACGATTGTTGAGTTGGGCTAATTAAAGATGTGTATCATTGGTGGAATTGTCTCTTTGGAACCAAAAAATTAATTATGTTTCTTTGGCCTGGTGACCAGATGTGGAAAACAAACCGACAGATACACATAATTGTTTGCTAACTACGGTTCTCCCAATAAATTATCTCCAGTCCTCATTTGCTTTTTCAGACTCCGTGGGTGCCAGAGGATGAACGTCCCATGGGATCTAAAGGCACCGGCTTCAGATAGTCAATGGCACCTTGGAAATGCTCTCTGTCCTCCCGGGACACAAGACTGGGAGGGAGAAGCGAGAACTGGAACCACAGCATAAAGGCTCAACGGGCCACGCCCAAAGACGGCTTCACAACCATGGCTCAGAAATGTGTCCACTTGTAGGCATCAAAACAGGAAAGTGGAAATCTAGGGTTATCAGTGGTGGGAGGGGGGAGGGAGAGGGAGCTAGGGGGAGATTGGACAAGGGGCATAAAGAATAAGTACAATGTGTAACAATATACATACTAGTAATACTGATTTGATCAACATATGTCAACATTGAATCCCCAAAATATGCATAATCAATTATGATTCTAAACAGGAAAGTGGGAGTTTCCTGTGAGGGAAGCCCAGATGGCAGCACCTGACCTTTTTTTTAATTAGCTATGAATATTCATGGGGTACAAAGTTGACCATCACCACTCGTGCCCAAGATGTGATGGCCAGATCCATATTGGCAGCATGTCCATTACCACAAATTGCAATTATACCCCGTGTCCCCCACCCAATTATCCCNAACTGAGTCAGAGTCTACTCAGATGGCTCTCCCACAGGACTGCAGTTTCTTAACAAATGTTCCTTATGCTGACTTTGCATTGGATTTTTCCACCATTTGCAAAACATACCTTCAAGGGATTTACTGAAGACAGTGCCCTGAAGCCCCTTTCCCTTCCCCCTTTTTTTCCTAATGGATTCTGCTTTGTTCTTTACCCATTTGCATTTCTCAGATACACAACTGATCAGATCACTTCTAGAATAAAAGCCCAGTGCTTATCTTGTTAAAGCCACTGCTTTAATTTTAGGCCTTTACAATCATATTTATTCTTACCCCACAGTCTGGCACCGTGTTCCACTAATGTGTCAGCATCGAGCTCCCTGAAATAAAGTACTGCAGCACGATTGTTGAGTTGGGCTAATTAAAGATGTGTATCATTGGTGGAATTGTCTCTTTGGAACCAAAAAATTAATTATGTTTCTTTGGCCTGGTGACCAGATGTGGAAAACAAACCGACAGATACACGTAATTGTTTGCTAACTACGGTTCTCCCAATAAATTATCTCCAGTCCTCATTTGCTTTTTCAGACTCTGTGGGTGCCAGAGGATGAACGTCCCATGGGATCTAAAGGCACCGGCTTCAGATGGTCAGTGGCACCTTGGAAATGCTCTCTGTCCTCCCGGGACACAAGACTGGGAGGGAGAAGCGAGAACTGGAACCACAGCATAAAGGCTCAACAGGCCACGCCCAAAGACGGCTTCACAACCATGACTCAGAAATGTGTCCACTCGGGCCAGCCCAGTGGCGCACTGGATAGTGCGCCGCTTAGGAGGCGCGGCAGCGCTGCCGCCCGAGGGTTCGGATCCCACATACAGACCGGCTCCCGCTCACTGGCTGAGCGAGGCGTGGGAGCAACACCGAGGTTTGCAATCCCGTTGCCGGTCCCTGGTCCGGTACGGGGGCAACACTG
>NW_007730921.1:43937-45334 GCF_000696425.1 Galeopterus variegatus | reverse complement strand
AAAAAAAAAAAAAAAAAAAAAAAAAAAAAAAATGGGCCCCCTTGGGGGCAAAAAAAAGGGAAAGGGGAAATCTGGGGTTTTAGGGGGGGGGGGGGGGAGGGAGAGGGAGCTAGGGGGAGATTGGACAAGGGGCATAAAGAATAAGTACAATGTGTAACAATATACATACTAGTAATACTGATTTGATCAACATATGTCAACATTGAATCCCCAAAATATGCATAATCAATTATGATTCTAAACAGGAAAGTGGGAGTTTCCTGTGAGGGAAGCCCAGATGGCAGCACCTGACCTTTTTTTTAATTAGCTATGAATATTCATGGGGTACAAAGTTGACCATCACCACTCGTGCCCAAGATGTGATGGCCAGATCCATATTGGCAGCATGTCCATTACCACAAATTGCAATTATACCCCGTGTCCCCCACCCAATTATCCCCAACCTCCCTTCCCATCCACCTTTCCCCACTCTACTTTGTATCCTTAGGTATGATTTCTCACTCCGCAAGTCCAATGCACCACTGTGGTCTTTCTTTCCTGCCTTCCATCCTCCCTTAGCTCCCACATATGAGTGAGCACATGTGGTATTTATCCCTCTGTGCCTTACTTATTTCATTCAACATAAGTTCAAGCTCATCCATGCTGTTGCAAATAGGAGAATTTCATTCTTTTTTATGGTAGAGTAGTATTCCATGGTATATATATATACCACAGTTTTCTTATCCAGTCATTTAGGTTGGTTCCATATCTTCGCTATTGTGAACAGAGCTATGATGAACGTGGGAGAGCAGGTATCCCTTTGACATGATGATTTCCATTCCTCTGGGTATATACCCAGAAGTGTGATGTCAGCACCTGACTTTTGAAGAAGTAGAGCTGTCAGGAAGGGCCACCTGGGCCTCTGACCAGGTCCTTCCTAGTGTGTCCACTGGGTAGGTGTCCAGCATGCTGCTCGTGGGGCCAGTCACCTGTCAAGTTAGGGGAAAAATCAACAGACTTCCCTCACTTCTGACACCAACTGTAAGTTCAGGGGTCTCCAAGACCACCCTCATGTTTGACTATTTGTTAGAAGGACTCACAGAACTCATGGACGGAAGCTGTTATACTCTCGGTTATGGTTTATTAACGGCAAAGGACGGATTAAAATCAGCCAAATGAAGAGACACGTGGGGCAGAGTCCAGGAAGGTTCCAAACATGGAACTTGTAGCTGTCTCCTCCTGTGAGTCATGGACAGCACTAATGATGTGTGACAACACGCATGAACTACTGCCAACCAGGAAGCTCACCAGGGCCTTGGAGTCCAGTTTTTTTTTTTTTTCCTTTTTGTCTTTTTTTCGTGTCCGGCAACAGACCGCAACCCTCAGTGTCGCGCCCGTACCGGACCGGGACCGGCAAC
>NW_007730921.1:41037-42937 GCF_000696425.1 Galeopterus variegatus | reverse complement strand
CCGCACTCCCAAGCGGCGCACTGTAGCAGTGAGCCACCGGGCCGGCCCCGGAGTCCAGTTTTTATTGGGGCTTGGACACATAGACAACAGTTGATAGCCCACGTGGCTGATCTTAATCTCTAGCCCCTCCATCGAGCTGACGCTACGTGGCCCAAAGCCTCCACCCTAAGTCACATTGTTAGACAATGTGATGTGGCCCAAGGCCCCCAAATAAACGAGACACTCTCATCAAGCAGGACAATCCAAGGACTCAAGTTCTTCTCCCTGGAGCCCATGGCAAAGGCCAGACCTCTCCTTCAGCAAGGTCAAATTCCTACTACACACCGTTCCATTGTCTTTTTTCTTCTGTTTTTATCAAGGTATAATTTACAGTAAAGTGCACAAACTTTAAGAGAACAGCTCAGTGAATTTTTTCATGTACGACCAGGTAGCTACCACCTAGGTCAAACCACAGAGACTTTTCAGACCCTAGAAGGCCCCTCATGCCCCCTCCCCAGTCAGTATCACCCTCTAGAGGTAACCACTGTCCTGTCTTCTCTCACCATAGAATAATCTTGCCTGTCATTGAACTTCAATTAAATGACAACATGCGGTATGGATGCCTTGTGTCTGGCTTCTTTGACTCAGCATCCTGCCTGTGAGATTCATCCAGGCTGTTGTATTTATCAGTATTTTGTTCCTCTTTATTGCTAAGTAGTTGTCCAGTTGTATGCATTGCCACCATATACCTTTATCACCTATTCTGCTGTTGACAGACATTTGAGGTCATTCTCCCAGCATGGGACAATAATGAAAAAGCTGCTGGGAATGTTCACGTCCAAGTCTGTAGGAGCATGTGCATGCTGAATGGAATTGCTGGGCCATGGGGCAGGGTAGACTCTAGTAGATACTGACAGTTTTCCAGAGTGGTTGTACCAATTTACTCTTTGGAAACTGCTTGGAGTAACATCCTGCAGTGAGTTGGGAGAAATATATCTAAAGTCAGAAGTGGATTAATTCGCTGGGACAGGTGGAGCCCCTCTGTGGGAGAGGGTATAGGCTTCTGAAAGCCAGGAAACCAGCTCCTCTTCAAGGCTCACGTCCACCATAGGTTGGCCTCCTGGGGAAGAATATCTGGAAATTGTCTCCTCCGGGCTGCCCAAGCCCAGCGTCTGGAGTTGGTCACTGCAGACTTCCCTCCCCTCCCATCACTTGCCTTAAGGGAGGTCTAGACCCAGAATTGTGTCCCAGGAGTGTATGGTTGTGACTTGTTTATTTAAGCGAGCCCTCTGCTCTAGCTGGGCACGTGGGCAAAAAGGTTCTTGGGCCATACCCGTTTGTCAGCCTTTGTCACACTGCTGTCTTCTCCGGCATGCCTCGTCTCTTTCTATCTGTCCAACCAAATCCCACCCAGCTGTGACATAACCCCCAGCCTACCTCCTCCTGGAAGCTCTCAGAGATCTTACTGAGCCCGGTTCCCTTCCCACAGCTACCCCATAGGACAGCTGACACAGTGTTATCTTGCTGCTGTGCCCCTCAGCCCTCAGGACAGTGCTTGGCCCATTAGCAGACATTTTGAAACACCGGAGAGAGAATCTGTCTGGGGGATGAGCTGGGGTGTTTGGGGTAAGCTTCTGTGTGAATTTCTCAGTGCCTTTGTAGCTGAATCAACCTGTTTTGGCAGATGAATAAACGATTCTCCCCAGAATCACTTGAGCACAGAGTGGCCAAAATGTCCCAGGCATCTGTTCCTCTGCCTTCTCGCCAAATTCTGGATGAGTTCATGCAGCCTGGGCCCGAGACAGCCACAGCAGTCACATCCTGGGAAGTGAATTAGGGTTTTTTGAATGTCAGGGGAACTTATGAGGAGAGCAGCTGGACCAGACCCCTCATTTACAGAGAAAGAAACGGGGCTCAGAGG
>NW_007730921.1:0-40072 GCF_000696425.1 Galeopterus variegatus | reverse complement strand
TTTTTGAATGTCAGGGGAACTTATGAGGAGAGCAGCTGGACCAGACCCCTCATTTACAGAGAAAGAAACGGGGCTCAGAGGGAGAAGCAGGTTACTGCCAATTCCTCCCTGCCCAGGAGCTCTGTTTGCAGATAGAGCGGGCGGTTCAAGGGTTTCACAATTAATGTAATGAATGTCATTCCGTGGGCATTCTGCAAAACTGCCAGCTTAGAAAGGCTGAAGTGAGATCTTGTCTGATCAGATTTTAAGCTCTGTGATTAACCAACAACACGGCTTGAAGCCACAAAAGGTAAAAGGAATACTCCCAGCCAGCTCAGAGCGATCACTGACATTTACAGTTGAGACGTGGGGAGAACGCCAAGATTTGGGCACTGCCTGACTTTAAGAAGGAAGGGCGAGATTGGGGAATGACAAAGGAGACCCCAGACCACTGAATTGGTGGAAACAGATGCCGCTTCACGTGGCTTTCACACGGCTGGAGCCCAGCGTATCTTTGATGGTTCTGTTACTCTCTCGCATTTGCTACCAAAGTCTGCTTTTCAGCTTTGTGACCAATTTATGGATGTACACGTATAATTACTCTGGTATTATATGCTTGCACATAAAACCTGGTGACTGCAGAATCTCATTAGTTTTCACCTTGGTAAATCTTTATTCTGGATCAACTAGACAAAGAAGTGGTTTGTTCTCTAAGTAGNCACCTTGGTAAATCTTTATTCTGGATCAACTAGACAAAGAAGTGGTTTGTTCTCTAAGTAGAAATCGGCCCCACATCTGCCTGCTGGAGCATTCCCTAATTATGAAACACACTCAAGGGCTCATTAGAAACTTGAACTACATCCTTCTTGTTTTACAAAGGGAACACATTAGTTGGATGCAAGAGCTTTGATATATCATTCATTTGTTCATTCATTAGTTTTTTCATTCATTCGTTCATTCATTTGCACAATATAAGACTGAAATGCTTAGCAGTCAGCCAACCTCCCCCATCATTGAGTACATAATGAGGCACTACATTGCAACATTTCAATTAAGAGACATCTCAGCCTGTCTTCCAGTCAACCTGTCCTTTGCTTTTAGCCAAATGAATTCTGTGAGTTCAATGTCAACTAAGTCTGAGAAATGCTGTAAACATCGGTCAGGACAAATTGGAAGTTTGCAGAATCTGGCCCCAAACATCTTAAGAGTAGTCCTCAGGGACACTCAGGCTACTGTGTGGACCCAGGAGCAAGTACATGTCACCCCGATGCCCAGACTCCCCCACAGGAATGACTTTTCCATCCCGTCTCCCCGACTGTCCTTGCTATGGCTCAGGTTCCTCATCTCCTGCTGCACAACAGTGATTGTAGGTCTTCCTGACACCTCTCAAGGTCCCTCCACAATGCATTGTCCCCAGGCTGCCACATGGGTCCTTCTAGCACTCAGTTTAGATGGTGGTCTGCCCTTGCTTAAAACCCTTCAATGGCTCCCCAGTGCTCCCAATTAAGGTCCAGACCTCTTGCCCTGGATATAAGGCCCCTAATGACCCAGCGCCTGCTCCCCTCTCCGGCCTCATCCAGTCTCCCTCCCTCTGGAAGCAGGAAGTCCTTCAGCCCCACCCTCCCCTCCAACTGTTCATTACCCCCTGGTTGCTTCCTCTGCCTGGACTGCCCTTTCCCAGGAATACCTCCTCTTCCTTCCAGACTCAGCTCCTGTATCCTTGTCTATGAAGCTTTGCTGAGGAGAGAATAAATATATGGAAAGAAGAGCACATTCTAAGGATGCAACAGAGCTGGAACATTCAGGAATGAGAGAACAAAATGCACATGGACAGTGGCCAGACCATATATAAAAAGAGAACTCTGACCCACCACCTGCAGCAACCAGCCCAGAAAGCCAAACCACAACCTCTGCAGCCATCAGTCCCAAATGGCCAGGACTAGATCAATGACTGCCAGTTCCAAAATTTTTGCCCCCACTTCCAATTCATGACCAAATAAAGAAAGCCAAATATGCTCCTCTAACCAGTCCCATAAGAGGCCCCTCTTCTAGTGAGCCACCACCAGCTTCCCCAGACCAATCAGGCTACACTTGAAGCCTCCTCTTTTCTACTCTAAAGCTTCCCCACTCCTCTGCCTGCCTTTGAGTCTCTGCCCAACAAGCAATGGTGGCTCCCTCGCGATAGCAAGCTCTGCATAAAGAGAATTTACTTGTTCTCATTTGGATGCATTTCACTTATGCCCACACTGACCAGCCCCAGCCACGCTCCCCAAGCACAAGGCATCCCTCCATGGCTCATGTCCATCATCACCATCTTCCTCCAGGCTAGCGTCTCCCATTCACAAGTTTGTCTCCCCAGCACCCAGCATGGGACCTGCCTGGTGTTCGATGGAATGAATGAATGAATGATGGGACTATTTACAGACAGCCACATGCTCGGTGTCACAGTAACAAATTGCCAGAAGTCCAAAGTCTACTCTGCACCCATGTGGATATTAGGCCAGTGATGATCAAAGCATATGCTTCCCTGGACTTTTGAGATGTTTAAGAAACAGAGAATGTGAGAACTCTTCCGTAGCACTGGGCACAGTTGTGAGCTTCCACACGTGCGGTTCTGGAGCCATCATTCCTCTGCTCCTCTAGGCTACACGCCTCCAGCAGGCAGGGACCTGGCTCTGTTGTCATTGCTATTTGGCATCTTTATTAGTGCCTGTCACATAGTAGGTGCTTATCAAATGTTATAAGAAGGAAGGAAGGAAGGAAGGAAGGAAGGAAGGAAGGAAGGAAGGAAGGAAGGAAGGGTCTCAGTCTTTTCTGGCTGTTGTCACAGACTGGGTGGCTTATGAACAACAGAAATTTATTGTTCACAGTCATAATCTGGGAAGTCCAAGATCAAGGAGCCCATAGTCTGGTAAGGGCCCGCCTCCTGGTTCATAGATGGCTGTGTTCTTGCTGTGTCTTCACACGGACGAGGGGGAAGGGGGCTCTCTGGGGTACGTTTTATAAGGGCATTAATCTCTCATGAACTAATTGCCTCCTAAAGGCCCCACCCCATGAATTTTGGAAACAACCAGAGGAAAGAAGGGAGGGAGGGAAGGAGGACTATAAGCAGAAACGTGGGTCTCCTGGGCTCCCCTCTTGTCCCCTCTCCTGCCCCTACTTGTCTTCCTTGCTCTTCCCCTCCACCCCCACTTCTGCCAGATGCTGATAAAGCTCCACACAGGCCTGTTGTGGGGATGCTGAATGAATGCATGAATAGCTAATATGTTTCTGAGCATCATTAAATGGGGTTTTAATCTTACCCCTGACCCAAATTCCCAGGCCAGGCCCCATCCAGGACAGCCCCTCTTCTAAGGGGGAGGATGATCCCCAGGCAGGGTCTGACCCAGGGCTGGGAGCCTTTGTTGAAGACAGCAGCCAAATCCCGAGCACCACAAACTATCCTGTGAATTTTATAGGAACCATAAGTATTACATAGTATATTCCTCTGTTCTGCAAGCTCAGGAAGCAAGTGCAACACGCACTCCAACACGTAATTAGGCGAACTCAGCCAGTGACCGGCCTTAGCCATAAAAATATTGCTACTCAAAAATATTGCTGCCTCCAGACCCGTAGTGAGGAGCAGGAAAGAGCAGCGTGAGAAGACCCAGCGTCAGAGAAAGTTGTTGGTTGTCTCTTAAGAGCTCCAAATTTTATTTCCATTCCAGTGATGTCTTAGGCTGATAATGACCACACCAAATCCAAATTAAATACATATTTTAGGGATTTTAATCTAAGCAATAACAGCAAACGTGCCACTTTGGGGATGAATTATTTATTTGTTTGGGGCTGAGAGGAGATCTGCACAAACCGACCAAGGCCTTGAATAGTGGCAAATACACTAAATCAGCAGCCTGCGTCCAAGGCAGAATCTGGTCTATTGGCGGCTTAAGGAACAGTGACTTAGGCACTGATAACCCAGCTCCCCATTCTCAGGGGTCACCCCAAGTGACCAGATGGGCCCCAGCTTGGAAATGCTTACAGATGTCTTTGTTTCAGACTTTGCTTTACCACATGTTCTGGGAAGGACTAGTCTCTGGGAAGTTTCTGCAATTTTTTTTAGGTTATGAGTCTCCATCTAGAAAACAAAGCTCTAGAGGGGATTTTGACGTCATCTCTTTACTCTGAGCTGGGAGGGTTCTGGATTGTGTTTGGAGTTTATAAGAGTATTCCTAGTTTCAGTGGGGGGCGGGGTGCATTTTGGGGCCATGTGGAGTGCATGCCTCATCCTCAGGGATGAGCCAGAGGTCTAAGTGTCCAGATGGGTGATAAAAAGGGCCAGCATTTGCTCTGTCCCACCGAATTTCTGCAGCTCTGAAAATGTTTTCCACCTGAACTGCCTAATTCCTCGGCCACTAGCCACATGTGGCTACTGGGCACTGGAAATTTCAAGTGGCTAGCATGACCGAGGAGATGAATTTTTCATTTATAAATTTTATTTGTTGTCAATTCATTTACATCTTTACAATCGATACTTAATGCAGTTATTGGAAAATGCTTAAAGATGTTTGAATCAATGTAGATGTTTGAATCTGCTTTAAGTGCAAAATTTATAAAGTCTAAAGACAGATTAAGGGCCGGCCCGGTGGCGCACTGGATAAGTGCGCCGCTTGGGAAGTGCAGCGGCGCTCCCGCCCGAGGGTTCGGAACCCACATACAGACCGGTTCCCGCTCACTGGCTGAGCGAGGCATGGGAGCAACACCGAGGGTTGCAATCCCGTTGCCGGTCCCCGGTCCGGTACGGGGGCAACACTGAGGGTTGCGATCTGTTGCCGGACACGGAAAAAGACAAAAGACAAAAAAATAAATAAATAAAAAAAATAAAGACAGATTAAGTATCTCTGATGAAAATTTAGATCTGAATCAAGATATGCCGTGAGTGTAAAATACACACTGGATTTCCAGGGTTTAGTATCAAAAATGTAAAATACTTCATGAATAATTCTTACGTTAATTATATGCTGGGATGATAAACATTTTGAGTATGTTGGGTTAAATAAAATATATTATTAATATTTATTTCATCTGTTTCCCTTAACTGCTTTGATGTGGTTCCTAAAGAATTTAGGTCACATGTGTGACTCCTGCAACGTGCTACTGCTAGTATTGTCTAGCCTAAGCTAGGCGTTGGGTGCAGGGGTGACAAAGTGTCAGCCTTTAAGAGGCTCAGGGCTATTGGGGAGATAGACGGCAAGCAAGTTAACAAGCATGAAAATAGGAACACAGGAATGTTCCGAAGGAACTGTCTACGTGCAAGGAGCCCTCTAGGATTTCATGTCTACAACCTGCACAACTATACATGGCAGACCTGCTGCCCTGCCCACATTGCCCCCTCCCCTAATGCCAGCAGCTCCCTGAATCACAAGCAGGGAGGTCATCAGCCAAGGCCCAGGGGGAAATCCTGATGCCAGGGACAGCAAATGTGGATACCACCAATGGTGACCTCATTTTCAGAACAAAAATCAGGCCCCAGATCTGACAGCAAGATTCCTGTTTATAGTCTCAGCTCTTCTGGAAGGCCAAGACAACACACGTGAGATGGCCTGGATCAAGAATACCCTCCCGTGTCCCCCAATTGCCTTCTTGACCCTGCACTGCCAGTCGTCACCCCACAAATCATTGTCACCCTGGGCTAATGACCTGTGTTGGACCAGGGGGTCCCAACCTTATTCAGTGCAAGGGCCCCTTTGTAGTATCAGAAAAATCTACATACCCAAGAAGGGTGGAGGCACTTTGTGAAACCAGTGGAGGAAAAAGAACAACTGCGAATTAATTCAGGCGCATTTTTAAAGAAATTGAATGCTATTCATCACAGCATCTACATACATTTGAAAATTAATCCATTGTGGGGAGACTTTATGTATGCCAGCTGCAGAGCGGGGGTGGGAAGGTGGATTTGGGAAGACCTGGTGGTAACTGAAGGTCCCAGGCTCAGGACTGTGGGGGGCTGCAGCACGGGCAGGAAGTGAGGGCCGTGAGCAGGTGAGCAGGGGTCTGGGACGTCCTCGGGCTCCCCAGGCCTTGAGTGCTGATGCTTCCACCCAGGGTTCAGGAGGCATTTTTCCACCCAGCAGGCACAAGATGAGGCAAGGTTCCTGGGAGGTATAAGACCTATTGGAGAAACAAGGCCCAGGACTTAGGCTCCCAGAAGCTGGACACACTGTGCCCAGGCGTCCCTTGTGCAGAGGCCACTGCCAGGCCCTGCCAGGTCTCAGGCCGCATGGGGCAAGCCCACCTGGTGGAGCCTCTGACATCCCCTGTCTCTTGGGTTGGGGCCTCCAGAAGCCAACTCAGAGACAAGAATTTGAGACAAATGGTTTGAGAGGTGAAAGTCACGGGGTGGAAGTGAGATAGGAAAGGTAGGGCAGCCCAGAAAGGGGCAGATTTAAGCAAGTTACCACATTGGGCAACTGGAGATTAATCCCATTGGGGCCCCTGGGAGCCAATGTAGAATGCACAGCTCATGGTTACCCCATCAGAGGGCAACACTGTCTCGGCGGGGGTGGGAGGATATTTATACACTATATTAGTTATCTGTTGCTGCATACAAAGTCATCCCAACACTTAGCAGCTTAAAACAATGAAGACTTATGATCTTATTTTCTGTGGTTCAGGAATTCAGGAGCAATGCAGCCAGGTGGGTCAGACTTAGGGTCTCTCATGAGCTTGTAGTTAAGGTACTAGCTGGGACAGGAGGATTTGCTTCTAGGAGGTCTCCATATGGCTTGTGAGGGGGTTCCTTGCCATGTGGTCTCTCTGTGGCATTGCTTGAGTGTTATCTTGGTCTGGCACAGACTCACAGGGAGTCCTCTGCCCAGGAATCCAGGAAGTCTCCTCAGAGGAGGTGGCCCTGGGTAGGGGTCTATTAGGAAAGAAGGGGGAGAAAGACACTCCTACCAGGGGGACATGATCCATCGATTGATTGATTTCAGGACCGTGCCAGGTGCTGTGACTGACAGGAGCAGGTGCAGAGTTATGGGAGATGCCACATGACCTCATGGTCTGAGATGGCTGAGGGACACGCTGACCTGACATTAACCACAATGTTTGATTGTTGCCATGCTGTATCAAGATTGGTTCCGAGGCTCTAAGTATATGACCTCATTCAATGTTTACATACACTCTAAGATAGGCAATATCACTATCGGCCACAGTGTACAGAAGGGGAAACTGAGGCATGGAAAGGTTAAGTGGCTTGTGTCCAAGGTCAAGTGTCTGTAAGTGGTAGAGCTGGGATCAGCAGGCAGGACATCGTGTCTCAGGGCCCAGTCACTGAGCCACACTGCCTCCCGGGGGGGTGGTAGGCTGGGAAACCAAAGCAGGGGCTTCCTTCCTCTGCTCCCTGACCAGAAGACCATCCTCAAGGGAACAGGACCCAGGTGACATAAGTTGTGATAGAAACTAGAAGAGATCTGGAACATTCACAAAGGAGGGCAGGCCTAGATGGAAGGAACACAAAAGACTTGGGTTTGAGTCCTGACACTTACCGGTTATGTGGAGTTTGCCAAGTCTCTTAGCCTCTGGGGCTCAGTTATCTCATCTGTAAAATGGGGTCTTTTCATTCACTCAGTGAAATTTAATGAGCATCTGCTATATGCCATGTTTCTTTCCAGGTACTGGAGGCATAGTACTTGCCCCCTAGTAGGAGGAGAACAACAACATGAGACAATTGAAAGATAAGTGCTGTCGGAGAACAAAAACATGAAAAAGGCATGGAGGGTGAAGGGTGACGGGGTGGCCACTCTGACGCCTGAAGAACGAGAAGGGAAGAGCCATGCTAAATTTGGGGGGAAAAGCATTTCTGGACACGGGAACAGCAAGTGCAAAGGCTCTGAGGCAGGAGTGATTTTGGAGGTTCATGAGAAGCTTAAATAAATGAGTCAAATCAGATTCAAGCTCAGGCCCTGGGGGTGGGCAGGAGCTGGTATGAGGAGGGATGGGTTGATGGATGGTTGTCCCCAGGCCCAGCTTAGCCCGCAGGCCTCAGAAGGAGGACACCTGTATGCCAGGCAGCATTCTCTGACTTCCTCCCCAAATCCATCCCCATCTGGGGAAGCTGATTTCCCGGGACAGCTAGCTTCTCGGTGTCTGTTTGGGTGTCTGTTTGGATTTGCCATCAAGACACTGATAACTCCTAATTTAATTTTTCCTCTGTGTCTCTCTCCAAGCGACTAACTCCAGGTCATGTCTAAGAAAAATGTGCCAGAGGGGAAAATCAGGAGATTTTAAATGAAAATCGAGAGCTGCATACAAACACTCGGTAGTTTCCAATGCTGGGCAGCAGCCCTATCTGGCTCAAGGCAGTGCATACAATGCCTCATGTACGCTCAATATGTGTGAACGACCTCACCAGGCAGAACGTCCTGTCCAGTCTTTCACAGGCCTTCCTGCTGCTGGAGCACTGGGCCGGAGGAAGCCTGGGCCGGAGGAAGCCAGCACCGGGAGGCTGCAGGGTGGAGGCATCTCCGTCCCCGCTTATGAGACAGATGTTCATAAGCAGAGCAGGACCAGCCGAGCCTGGTCAGGCCAACCCAACAGCATCTGCACATGGCAACTCCCATCCACGTGGGAGCACCTACACTGTCCCAGATACTGCACTGGCCCAAATGACTCTGGGCCCACAGGGACTGTGGCTGCCACCTCCACAGGATCCCGGGATATGTTGCATTACTTCCTACTGGGGCTTCTTGGGGACGAGCCCCAGCCAGAATGGACTTGGATGGCCCAATGGCCAGTCTCGTACACTCTGTTGCTTGTCTCTTGGCCACAGCCCCTCAGAGGCTATTTGAGGCACTTGGGCCAGATAAGCAAGGGCCAGAGCCTTTCCTCGGCAGGAATTGTGTCTGCCTGCTCTTCTCCAGTGTCACCGCTGCAGTGCCCAGCTCCAAGGTGAAGCCAGCTCTCAGCTCCTGCATGCTCACTTTGGAGCCAAAATGAGATGTTTCCATGGGCAGGGCCAGCAGCCCCCAGCTTTCTTTTCATCTTCCTTTTGTTTGTTCAACAACAAAAATAATGCATCACAGCAAGTGGGCATGGTGGGGAGAGGGTCCCAGCTCACCTGGGCAGAGGGTGCCCAGGGGAGTTCTGAGTTATTCCCAGTCTTCATTCCCTACAGAGATGTGGCCTCACAAGGGCCAGGCAGCCTCCAGGCTGTGGCCCTGGGGGCTCGCGGGTCCACCCTCCTCCTCTGTTTATAATCCCTGATATGCTCCCCTGACGGGCACCGGAGGAAAACAGGTTAGCAGATTCCACCCTCCTTAGCCTCAGGCTTCTGCAAGTAAATCTCTAAGCTACCTCTGCAGGGATTTTTTGAATATTTCTGTGTAATTTAGGATAGTTCAGTAATTTTCCAGAAATACATTAATGGGGCCTGCTGCCTGCCTTTTTATGTAAATATTGTTTCCCCATTGTAATAATTATAATGATATTTTCCATTTATTAAATACTTACTGTATTCTAGGCACTGCAACCCTGCGAGGGAGACACTGGTATTGTCCTCATTTTCCAAAGGAATAAACTGAAGTGTAAATGAATACTTTGTGCAAGGTCACATTCTAAGTGATGTCGCCAGATCTGACTGTCTCTGGCAGACATCAAGTACTGGAAGCCCAATGCCATTCCCAACACCTTTTCCATTGTCTTCCTCTTCTAGAGAATGGAAACCTAAAATATTCACTTTGTCAGACTTCCTTGCTGCTAGATGTGGCCAACAGACCAGTTTGGGCCATCAAAATGTAAGCACTAAGGATTAGGCAGAGGCTCTTAGAGCAGAGTCAGCCATTCGAATGTTTCCTTTTATTCTGTCTGGAATACAGACATGATGCCAGGAGGCACAGCAGCTATCTTGTGGCCATGAGTTCAAATCCACATGCCAAGGGTGCACAGCAGGAAGGTGGAAATAATCTGCGTTTTCAATGACATAAGTGGAATGACTTCCCCAGGATCCCTTTTTCATGAGGCAAATAAACTTCTTATTGGATATACCATTTGTTGGGTTTTTAGTTTGTTACAGGTAGACACCATCATAACTTAAACCTGTACCTCCAAAGTTCATGGTATTACCCAATTTTGAGGCTGCTCATCAATGAGGGGGCTTTGGACTGGGCCTCTGGGAAACAGCATTAGAATGAAACTTGATTCGTCAAAAGTCAAGGATTCTGATACACAAAACATCACTGGAGTGTCCAGAGAGTTTCAGGGGTGGGAACTAGCATTTCTATCAGTGGGCCAATGATGTCATTTCTGGGGTCAGAGATTTTGAGGTTTCTGCAGAGTAGCTAATTCCCACAGGGGAGCTGGAGGGCTCTTGCTTAGAGCACACTCAGCCTGCAACTCTTGTACTGGTTTCAGTCTGTGCCCTCTTGGACTGCTTTCATCCCTGTCCCTCTGCCACTTTGGGGAAACTGAGGCAGTACCATAACCCCTGCCATACCTGGGACCAACAGGCATCAGGCATATCTGACATTTTACTCAGCAAAAAGAATGCTGTGTGGTCCAGTCCCAACCAGCTCTGGGAGAAGCCAGGAAGCTAGAGGGTTGTTCCCTCTGTCCCTATCAGTGCAGCTCACCTGGAGGTGGCACAAGCTGGATAGATGTGTAGGCCTCAGTCAAATCACTTCATTTCTCTGAGTCTCAGTTTCCTCTTCTATGAAAAGGGTGTGAAAGTCACGTCTACCTTAAAGATTTCTGTGAGGATTAAATGAGTTAACAAGTGTGCAGGGCTCAGTGCAGCACCTTCTGATGGTGGCCGCTGTGAGTGTGCTTGTTACCATTGTCATGATTACGAGCTGTGGGGGGCATCGCCACTGTTCCCACTGTCCAGCTTTCTTCTCCATCTGGCTCCAGGAAGCAATGCATCTTCTCCCACCCTGGAAGTCAGGCACAGATGTGTGTACTGTTGGGACCACACATAGAGGATGGCTGTCCCAGAAAGTCACCTGAACCAGCAGCAGAATGTGTGTGGACAAGAATTAAACATCAGCTGGGTTAAAGCCATGAGATTTGGGTGTTGTTTGTTACTGCAGCAGAACCTAGCTTACCCTGACTAATACACTCTTTCAGGTACACTACTCAATAAACTGATAATAAGAGCCACAGCTGTGGCTGCGGTGGTTGCTACAATTGAGAATGAAACTTTGCTCTAAGCCTTTTGTTCCTGAGGTAGAAAAAAATTACCATCTTTTCCTAAGTGGGATAGTTGAGGATACACTGGAAAGAAGAGGCTGGTTCTGAGCCTTGCTGGAGGGACTCCCAGGTGCACCAAAGGCACAGCTGCAGTAGGAGCTGGTGCACTAGATGTAAGAGGCTTTGCCCAGGGCCACCCTGCCTGTGGAGGGCACTGCCTGGGAGGCTCTTCTAGGCATCCAAACCCAGTGGGCAGATGCGAGGCCTCTGGGTCCAGCTCAGGGCAGAGATGGAGGCCCTGTGCCTGGGACATGGAGCAAGAGGGATGCACTGTCTGAACCAAGGAGCTGGGAGAAGGCAGGAGATAGAGGCAAGAGCACATTGGGTAATTCACTCCCTAAACAGAACAGAAATGAGGCCGCTGCCCTTCCTGGTTTCCAGCATCATCACTGTGCAGAGTGTAGAGCCTTTACAATGCCATCAGCAGGTACCAGAGGCACCTGGGCAGAAGGCCCTGTAGTGAGGGGGCCACATGACAGGGTGAACCTGTCCTTCATGAGCCAGATTGGATGATAATGTCACATCCTTTTCTCAGCCACAATCCCCAGATGAGCACCATGGGAAGAGAAGAAAGGGCCTCACTCACTGTTGATCAGAAAGTGAGGGGCTAGGTGGCACCTCCGCCCTGCTGCTTAGCAAGGGAAGCGCCAGCATGAGCAGGTGCCAGTGCTGGCTTCAGACTGTACAATGCCAGGTATTACTCTTTGTGCCTCCACTTCACAGGTGAGGACACTGAGGCCCAGAGCTGCCAAGACTGTTGACCAAAGTCACATGGGCCATTTTAGTGCTCGGAGCAGGTTTTCAAACCCAGACTGCTGGACCCAAAGCCTACTCTCCTTCTAGCAGATGACTCATGGAGGTCCAGGCAGACACTGGGCAGCACCAGGCAGCCTGGCAAGGTGGGACAGCTGGTGAATCCCCACTTCAGTGACCCAGGAGCTCGGCAGCAGGTTCAGAGAAATGGCCATGGCCTCAAAAGGGTTCTGGACTGGGATCTAGGACAATGATTTAGGCATGAGTCAGAAACTCCAGTATTGTTCCCTGAGCTCTAATTGATCCTTAGGGGAGCAGAGAAGAACCAGGAGCCCAGAGTCGAGCAGACCCAACCCAGGCTCCTGAAATCATTCCTGCAGGGAAAACATCGGCTCAGGTGCATGGCTAACCCTCCCATGTCCCCACCTCCCCCCATGGCCTGTCAGCTGAAGGCAGGGCCCATTTCCCAGCTACCTTGGCATTAAAATATTATCCACATATGGTGGGGAAATTAAAGTCCCTTTTCCTTTTTTGCTGTTTTAATGACTTAATATGCAACAAAAGGAGAACTTTTCTCCTGGGAGCTTCCAACAGATGTTGCTGTTTTACTCCAGGCTCTGCCTCTCTTTCCGGCTGCCCATCCCAAATAATGAGGACGTACAAACAGGACACTTGTGGTGGAGACTGCTGGATCCAATGTGGGTTCTCCGTAATGGGGGATCCAAGTTTCTGTCTGGTTTTCTCCCAAATTGAAATAGCAATATAATCAACAGGTACACCAGCTCTTAGCATCCCGCTGGGCACTCTTTATCTGGCTGGAAAAATAAGCAGCCCTTCTGGCTCCTACCCCGGTCCCACCTCAGCCTTCACCCCACTCCTCTTGTTCACATTTTGAGAACTGTAGCTTCCCCCTGAGTTCTTCCCACGTTGCACTGGCGAGTACTTTGCTGCAGAAAGGCCGTCTCATCATACAGTAGTTAAGAGTAAGGGCTCTGAAAGGAGCTTTATCCAGGTTTCTCCAGTTCTGAGTGAAGGTGGGTGAGTTTCTGTATTAACCACGTGTTCTGATGTTTTAACATCTGGGGCTTTGCTGCCCCTCTCAGGGCTGGCCAGTTCCCAGGGACAGTAAAGTATGCGCCTGCAAGTGTGCCTTTCATATGCAAACCACACAATCCAGAGCCTGCACACCCCCTTTCTCTTTGGGGCTCTCACACTCAGGGCCACTATCCACCTGCCCTAATCACTCCAGGGCCAGATACCAGACAACTAGGGACAGTCTCTATGCCCCAGAGCCCGGTGAAATTATTCACAATAACCAACCCTAAATTTACTTAACCTGCCTCACCCGTCCCTTCATGAGGAAACCACAATAAAGGCTCTTGCCCACGCTTCCCCCTCTCCTCTGCCTCCTGCCTCACCTGGTGCGCTTCCGTGTGGCCTGTGTGGTGTGGTGTGCCCCTCCTCTTGGGATCTGTGAGTAACAGACTGTCTTTTCAATGACAATCTCTTCCTGGTCTGGTGGCCTCTCCATACTTGAATAGTAATAAAACCTACATTTTCAAACAGTTCCTAACCATCTAGACTTAATGTTCTCATCTTTAAAATGGGAGTCAAAATAGTATTTGCTTCCTAGGCTTGTAATTAGGATCAAATGAGTTAATACCTGTAAGTGCTAAACATGCTGCCCCACACACAGTAAGTGCTCAGTAAACGTTAGCAATGATGACTACAACTAATAATATAATCTCTGCGGGATTATAGTAGAGAGAGCGTGATTCTGAGGTTGGGGGTTCAATTTCTGACTCCGACACTCCCTAGGAGGGTGACCAGGTCATGCAACCTTTTGGAGCCTTGGTTTTCTTGTAAGGAAAATGGAGATTAAAAATATCAATAGCATGATATTGCTAACAGGATTAAGTCACACAAAGTATGCTGAATGCTGGCACCTAGACCAGCTCATAAAATGAATGCTACACTGGGAACAGGATTTCCTCTTGGCAAATGCTAAAGAACAGGTTTCAAGTCCAAAATATTGAGAACTTATTTTGATCTCAACCCACAAGGAGAATAGTTGATCTTTCTTTTATCACGGGGCCTGATTTTTGTCACTTGAGATTTCAGGAAGCTGGGATGCTGCGGTGTGTGATAACTCATGCTTCACAGCACTCTGTAGTTATAAAAAGCTCTCACCTTCCGGAAAAGCAACTCAGGCTGCCTGCTCCAGAAGCACTGGGCCTGGGTTCACATACTACCTCCACCACACTTGTGGGTTGTGCCACACGGGAAAAGTGACTTTATCTCAATGCGCCTTGGTTTGCTCATCTGTAAAATGGGCTCTGGTGAGAATCACACCCTATAGTCCATACACAGCACTCAGTGTGGTGCTGGCCTGTTGCAGGCCATCATAAACATCAGCTGCCACACTCCTCTGACCTTCCTGCTATTCTTTAGAAACTCTAAGCTCAGAGAACTGCTTGGAGCCAACCAGGAGCTCAGCCTCCTGCCTCGAGGGAAACCAGAGGAACTAGAGGTATTTCACCTAGAAAAGAAAAAGTGCCTGGGGGAGACTTCTTGTCTTGCCACCCCAACCCACAAATATTTACTGAGCACCTACTGTGTGTTAAGTGCTGTTCTAGGTGCTAGGGTTACAGAGGGGAATAAGACAAGCCCAGGTCCTGCTCACATGGAGGTGACATTCTAGTGCGGGAGACAAACAGTAAACAAACAAATAAAACCTACAGAAATATCACAAAATGACAAGACTGGATTTTGATAGAAAGAGACCCAGAAGGGGCAATTTCGGATGGTGAGATTAGGGAAGAAGATGACCCATGGGCTTACGCTAGGACAACCAGCCCGGATAACGAGTGTGCATTTTATTCTAAGCTTGTCACTGCAGGATCATGCAGGTCAGAGGGGGGAGACCGGAAGGTGCCAGGAGAGTGGAGAGAGGCCCCTCAGAGCTGTTTTAATTGAAAGATCGCCTCTTCCCTGTGTTCTCTGTAGGCGCAGGGGCTTTGAATTAAACATGAGCGGTGATTTATTTATCAAGTCTTTGAAAAAGTCTCTCTCTATGATTTGGTGCAGTGCTCCAGTTAACCCCTCCCAGCCTCTGCCCAGGGATGCTGAGAGAATCCTGTGCTGAGTTCATCTGTAGAGAGTGTGTGCGGGGGCAGGGAGGAGACTCACCTGGAGAAGAGGTATGTCGAGATGTCGAGATGCGAGATGTGGAGGGCATGGACCTGAGGCTCTTCCTGCTTGCCCACTGCTCCAATCTCTGCCCTTCCCCAGGCTTACAGAGCCTGGCTCTATAGACTTCCCCACCCTCTGAAGGAGACTGACTTATTGGTCAGGATTCTTCTCCCCTCTGTAGCAGAAATACACATCCCCATTCTTGCCATGGGCTGGTAGCAGTGGAGGGGACTTTCCACCCACTGACTTTGGGCACGGCCATGTGGCTTGCTTCAATCAATGGGATATTAACAGGCATGAGGCATTCACAGCCTTGAAACATGCTGGCTTACTGGGGCATGCTTTCTTCCACTGCTGCACTGGCATGAGCAGAATGCACCTTGGCAGCTGCAGCCCCTCCAGGCTGGGCCACAGTATGAGACACAAAGTATGCAGAACAGTGCTGCCCTCACTGAGCGTGAGAACCAGTGATTGCTGTTTTAAGCCACTGAATGCTGGGGCTGTTTGTCACTGGCATTATCCTGGCAGTAGCTGACTAGTACACCCAGGCTCCATTGCAAGGCACTGGCAGATCAGTGCCTGGAGGAGAGAGGGGTCAGGATTTTCCTGTCCCACTGCCAAAGCCCTGCTCTCTCTCTTCTTCATTGTGGTTCTAGAAGTGACAGTTCCTTCTGGGCAGCCCCAAGCACTCCCTGGGCTCTGCTAATTCCATCTCCCACCCTTGCCCATTCAGGCTTCCCACTCTTGCTGGTCTCCAGGTGGATCGCCATCCCTGGATGTGAAGCAGGTTCACAAGCACTGGTTACCAGTTTGTCCAAGTCTGGTAAGACAGAACACACTCACGCATACAAGTTACATGAAGTGGGCTTGTACCTTACAGATGGATGGCAGGGGACAACAGACGCCTCAGATTCATTGTGAGCTGGTCCCCCGTGGCTCAGGAAAGCGGCCTGCGGTGGATGGAGTCTCATCGACACATGCCCCACTTGCACCACAGCTGAGGA
Source organism: Galeopterus variegatus (assembly GCF_000696425.1). Taxonomy (NCBI): domain Eukaryota; kingdom Metazoa; phylum Chordata; class Mammalia; order Dermoptera; family Cynocephalidae; genus Galeopterus; species Galeopterus variegatus. The sequence goes on along the minus strand of NW_007730921.1, from coordinate 23,921 downwards.
ACCCCAAGAAACAGCCCTGGGCTTCATACCCTGCGGCAATGTGAGTCACCGGGTGCCAGGGTCAGGCAAGAAGCAGAGGGAGAGGGGAGACATGGGCAAGAAGCTTTACTGTGGTTTCCCAAGAAGGAGTGAGCGAGGCAGGGTAAGCTTAGGACTGGTTCTTTTGAATAATTTCAGCTGGCTCTGGGGCATAGGGACTGTCCCTAGTTGTCTGGTACCTGGCCCTGGGGTGATTAGGGCAGCGGGTAGTGGCCTCAAGTGTGAGAGGCCCAAAGAGAAGCGGAGGCAGGGGTGGGGGGGTGCAGGTTCTGGATTGTGTGGTTTGCATATGAAAGACGCACTTGCAGGCGAATCCTTTACTATCCCTGGGAACTGGCCAGCCCTGAGAGGGGCAGCAAAGCCCCAGGTGTTAAAACATCAGAACACGTGGTTAGTACAGAAACTCACCCACCTTCTCTCAGAACAGAAAGAAATCTAGATAAGCTCACTTCACCGCGCTGAAGGACATCCTGTTTCTGGGAGGGGACTGTCTCGGAGCCTGGGCTGTTCCGGCCAGTCCCTGCCTATCTCCGGATTTGCATGCCCAGCACATTCTACAGTTATTCCTGAGAACTATAAGCAAAAACTGGGACGGGACGATCCCAGGCCACCTGGAACACTGTCCTGTACTGGTTGGCTCCTCAATCCTGCTGCTACCTCTTTAAATAGCCTCTTCATTAAAAAGTCTCTTCAAAAATCCCGGGGGAGGGTGTACCTGCTACATGTGGGGACCATGAGGAACCTAGGGGGCCCTCGTCCTCGCGCCCACCTCCCACCCCCTGAAGAGGGGTGTTAAGTCCGGAGCAGAAAGGGACTTCCTGTGAGACTTCCTTTGGGACCTAGTTACAAACCAGACATCCTCCCGGACCATGGTACTCCAGGCCACCCAGAGGGCTCTGGCTACAGTGGGGCCTGAAGGAGTCCCACAAGACACTTGTCACCCAGTATGACCTTCTCTCCAAGGAGCCCAAGAGCCAATCACATGACACCACCTTGAGTGGTGAGAAGGACGAGCTTGAACTTGTCCCTGTGTTTGTGAGAGGCTCAGGGGATGCCTCCTGGGTGGCTGGCTGCTTTGGGCCAGCTCTGGGGTCCCTCCTCTGTGGGAAGAGATGAATGGAAGGACCGTATCAGTCAGAGCTAAGTTGTAAGGAACAAAAACCTCACTCACACTTCCTTAAATAAAAAGGGCCATAATTAGCTCACAAAACCAAAAAGTCCAAGGGGACGAGCTTCAAAGTCAGGTTCAATTTAGCTGTTCAGCAACACCAAGGACCCAGTCTCTTCTGTCTCTCCACTGTGCCTTGCCAGTGTTAGCTTCACCCAAGGCTGGCTTCCCTCATGGTCACAAATGGCAGCCACTGCTGTGGGACTTCACTCCCTCAGTCCCCCATGATATCTCCCCTTGTGCCCCACTGGCCCGAGAAGGTCACAATCTCTGCGGCCAGGCCACAGTTTAATCCAATTTAATGGACTGACTCAGGTCAATCAAGGCCTACCCCAAAGATGAGGAAGGAGGGAGTCCTGGAGCAGAAATTTGGGTATTTTAAGTCAGAAGACCGGGGACACAGAAGGGCAGAACCCCTAACTATGTCTACCATGGGAATCTCAAAAGTCCCCAACAGCTCAGAGGGGGTTGCCAACATTGTGGAAAGAAAAGGAGAAAGCAATTAGCGTGGAGAGAGCAGGGGGCTGGACTCGGATTCGAATATTGACTGTCCATTAAGGACTGTTCACTTGCCTTCTCTGAGCCTCAGTTTCAAATTCTGAAAAATGGAAATAACACCTCAAGGTTTGGGGAATATTCATGAAAAGCACCAAGTGCCATGTTAAGCATATGATAGATCTTGGGGAGTCATCTGGCCCCCTTACCCTCCAAATCCAATCACATTCCCCCACTTCCACCATCACCTGCTCTGGAGCAGACAGCATCATCTCTCACCTGGACGCCTCTTCAGTGGTCCCCATGCCCCCACCTTGCCCACTTCTGTCCATTCTCCACACGACAGCCTCAGGGATCCTTCTAAAGTCAGACCATGTCACGCCTTCGCTGAAAAACTTATAATGACTTCTCATCATATTTCAAATAAAATTAAAATCCCTACAAAATACATAAAGCCCTGCATGGCCTGGGCCCCACCCTGCCCTCTAGTCATGCATTCCCCCTCCCTCACTATGTTCTGCCCACGGAGAACTTTCTCCTGCCAGAATCATTCAAGCTTACCCAAACCTCAGGGCCTTTGCCCATGCTCCCGGCAGACTTTGTGTGGCTGGCTCCCTCTTGTCTTTTAGGTCTCAGCTAAAATGTCAACTTCTCAGAGAGTCCCTTTGTGCTCACTTTCTTGAAGGTCACCCCTCAAGCCCTCAGTGTCGCACCTCTGGCTTTATTATATTTATAGCACCCATTGCTGTTTTGAAGGGAAGTTGGAGGCGAGGCCCATAAATGTCAAAATCTGCTGGCCCTGGCCTCACACACGTCCCATCTTCGATGCATCTCTTGGCTGTGCACATCCTTCACTGCAGCAGGCACTGGGAAGGCCCAGCCCAGAACCCAGACCCCTGCAGGCTGACTCCAAGTGCACTCACAGCCCATGGGCAGTTCCTGCACTCAGCGGCGACTTCCTTCTCAAGTGCCTGCATGTCTCGGTCTCCCGGGCAGCACAGGAGTGTGCTCAGCTGTGGACAGGGCAGCCCAGACATTCAAGGGACCTAACACCCTCGGGATCAGCCTGAGCTGCCAGTACAATGGGAGTTAGTAGGTAAATCGCCAGCTTAACTGGGTCTTGGAGAGTCCATTCCGAGTCTCAGTTCCCCATGGGAGCCTGCTCACCCACATGCGCTTCCCCAGCTCTGTCTTGATTTCCCTATTCCTGCTTCCTGGGAGCACCTGCACCCCAGCCCTTGTGTCTGGGAAACCCAAACTAAGGCCCCTGCAGAAGAGAGAAAACAGGGCAGTAACAGAGGAGCTTTCACTTCGGAGTGACGATTTGGCACCTGAGTCCAGACCATCCCATCTGCTGGGAGTGAATTCCTCAGAATCCTAGAGCTCTTGAGTCCTGTGTGGATGAGTGAGCCCGCTTTCTGACCCTGGGGCCAAGCGCTCCAGAGAGCACCAGAGAGCACAGGACTCTGCCCTGTGAGCAAAAAATTCTGGATTTGCCTAGCGCTGCCCTATGACTGAGGGGATCGGGCCATCAGAGAGTGTGGGGGCGGGTAGAGGACCCAGCGTTGGCAGCCCTGCAGCTCAGGAAGGCAGTCACTCTGCAAGTCCTTGTTTCTTTGTTGACTGTCATCCCTGCCTGGAATGTCAGCCCTGTGAGGGCGGCCCTCGTCTGGCTGGCCTGCTGCCTGGAACAATCGTGGGTGCAGAGCTCAAGTCCAAGAAATACCCGTGGACGAGCAGACCTCACTCAGCCAATGGCAGTGACTTTGTTCCTCATTCTATGTGTGTATAGCTCCAGGAAAAAGCACTGTGAGGGCTGGTGGGTGGTCCCGACCAATGCCGCCCCTGCCCTGAGGGATGATGATGCATTCCCAGAATCCCGTGGGGCCCTGCCATGCCCTCCCCTCCTGGTCCCTGCCCAGCATCTCCGAGCTGTGACTTCAGGGAAGTCACCACTACCCCCGCTCCTGAACACTTCCCACCTGGATCCGCATTGATCGGGGCAGGCCAGATGGCTCCCAGGAGCAGCAAGACACGGCTGGACAATTTGATTAACTTGCCTAATGAACTCTGAATTCACTCCATTTTTTTCCATGACAACTGTATTTTTTCCCTAAAATTGTTATTGATTCCTCCTATGTGGAGACGTAGGTGGGACAGGAAAGAGCATTCTGCACATGGAATTCTGCACAAGAAACTGAGTTGGGAGGGTGTGTAGATGGAGGCAGAGGTGGGCCAGTGGATGGCTCGGTGGTTACCTTGAACCGAACAGCGGTCCTGCAGCCTCTTCCTGAGACTGTCTCGGATCAGACCACAAATCCTGGGTGGGGGAAGCAAGATGAGGGGTGGGTAAACAAGATTCAGCAATAAAAGTACAAAGTGCCCAGTTAAATCTGAACTCAGATAAACAACAAATATTGTGTAGCATAAGTATATCCCATGCGATGTTTGGAATGTACTTATACTAAACCATTACTCACTGTTTATCTGAAACTCTCATTTTTCCGGTCATCCTGTATTTTATCTGTCAACCCGAAGAGTGTGGGGTGTTTTGTCTCCAGGTGCTAACAGCTGGCTGCAGGAACTCTCCTATGCAGCAAGACCCACCAAGGCCCTTTGTAACTGCCACGCCTTCTCCCTATCCACTCCGGCCTCTGGTGCAGGATTCGCGGCTCTTCCTCCCTGGTGAGTTCCACAAATCAGGTTTTCTCCTGGAATCCCACCTCTGAGCCAGGGGCTGAGGGGAAGGTTGCTATTTATTGGAAGAGCCTATTCTGGGCCACTGTGGCAGCACCCGCGTGTGAATTGAACCTGCACACCTCCTCGATGCTGTCTCTTCCGCTTGTCAGGTGAGGAAACAGGCTCCGAGCTGGGGAGGTGCTCGCTGGAAAGTGGCAGAGCTGGATGTGAGCCCTGGCTCTCTGGATATAGAGGTCACATCCAGGGCTTCCCCCGAGAGTCACTAGTGTCCTGATGGGTCAGGGTCAGAGCGGACAAAGGGGATGAGGCAGAGTGGAGTCAGGAACCCTGTCCTCTGGCTGAGGACATTCCCTGGGGAGGCAGAGAGGGACTCTGGGTGGCTGTCTGAGCTAGTTTGCTGGGGCTGCTGGAATAGGGTACAGCAAAATTGGGCAGCTTACAGCAACAGAAATGTATCTCTCATAGTTCTGGAGGCCACATGTACAAAATCAAGGTGTCAGTGGGGCCACACACCCTCCCTCTGAGGCAAGGATCCTTCTTTGTCCCTTCCCATCTTCGGGTGGCTTCAGATGCTCGTTGGCTTGTGGATGTATCATCCCAGTCTCTGCTTCCATCTTCACATGGCCTGTATCTCTCTGTGTGTCCTCTCCTCTTTTTATGAGGACACCAGTCATTGGATTAGGGCTCACCTGCATCCAGGATGACTTTATCTTAACTGGTTACATCTGAAAATGCCCTGTTTCTAAGCAAGGTCTCATTCTGTGGTTCCAGGTGGATGTGAACTTGAGGGGACCCATTTAAGCCCCCTACACTATCCAACGAGGTGCTGGCAGGCAACATCGGATCTCCTTCCTTCCTGAAATGCTCTCTAGGCTTGTTTTCCAGGATTCTGTGCTCTGCATTTTCCTGTCACCAGCTGCTCCTGCTCAGTTCCTGCTCCTCTCCTGACCCCTAACCCAAGAGTGTCCAGGCAGTCTCTATGCCTGGGCCTGCCACGTTCCTGTCCCCAACCCTGACCACTCTCCCAAACTCCAGACTTGTACACACACCTGTGCACACAGCCACCTGGGGTCCACAGTCACCTCCAGCTCAAGGTCTAAACCTGCCCAGGGCACATCCCCCAAACCCTCCCTCCCTGGCACTCCCTCTCAGCAAATGGCATTGCCATCCACCGGGCTCTGGCCAAAACCCTGAGTCATCTCGTGCCTCTCCCCCTCTCGCACCCACAGCCAATCTGCCGGGAACCCCTGTCAGTTCTACTTTCAGAACAAATCTGGAATCCAGCCCCTTCTCACCACCTCCACCGCCACCGCCCTGGGCTCGGCCCGCACTGTTTCCCTCCTGAATTACTGGAATAGGCTCCTCGGCCCACTTCCCTTCTCCCCGGGCCCCTGGAGTCTGTTCCTGCAGGAGCCAGGGCATCCCTGTTAAAACCCGAGTCAGACAGTGTCATTGTCCAGACCAACTCTCCCAGGGCTTTCTGTGTCACTAGAATGAAGTCTGAAGTCCTGCCCATGTGCATCCAGGCCCCAGAAGCTGCAGCCCCAGAAGCTGCGGCCCCAGAGACCGCTCTTGCCTCAGGTCTCACCACTTCACCTCTGAGACTCCCGCCACGTGGCCCTTCCTGCTCCAAGTTACTCTGAGAATGTCCCACCTCAGGGTCTTGGCACTTGCCGTTCCTGCTACACACACACACACACATATATATATATATAGCCCATTTGTTCTGTTTCTCTGGAGAACGCTGACTAACACAATTACCATCTGCCATTCCATAAACTTTACTACATCTGTGTATATATACACAAGTGTACTTCAGGAAGTTCATGGAAATATAGAATTGAAAGATAGTATGAATGTTTCCATGAACTTTTTGAAGTACCCTTATGTGCATGTATATATTACTATATACACGTTACTAAGATGACAGATATATAGATACTGCATACATACTACTAAGTTGCTGAATCAAACCCACCGTGATGTCCACCTACTTTTGATACTTCCAGATTCATAAGCCAATAAATCCCCTTTACTGTTTGTACCAATTAGCATTGGTTTTCTACTATTTGTACCTGTTCTGTGTAGCAGGTTGGTCAGATTTGGTGGTTGGGAGGGGGGTGTTTGCCTCAGGCTATTCTCGTGGTGGCAAAATAGCTGCAAATCTCCAAGCCTCACACTTGGACCTCCAAGGTCCGAAAGAAGAGTGAGATGGCTTGTGTTCCCACAGGCTGAGCGAGAGTCCCAGGACGGATTTTGGTTGGACTTCCCCAATTCAGAGCAATGGACTGTGCCTTGCCCATGGTCATGCTCTTCTCCCAGGCTGCCTGCATGCTGTACTGAACAAGGCTACAGAGGTCTGGCCCTTTCAGCCTGAAGTGGGACATTCTGACAGGCCATACTCTCTCATGTCCCCCGGGTCACTGAGGCTTCAGTTCAACTCGCCCCTCAGCCCAGCCCTACCCCTCCTCCTTCTTCTCACAGGTGTTGCTCCTAATGAATCCCTCGTTCCCCAAATTCTGTCTTGGCACCCCCTTTCAGAGAACCCAACCTGCAATGTACACTTTTCTAGTTTACCAGCTTTATTGAGGTATAACTGACACATAAAAAATTGTATATGCTTAAGGCGTACAACTTGATGTTTTGATAAACAGACATTGTGACATGGTCACTACCATCAAGCTAATTAAGACACCCATCACCTCACATAGTTACTGTGTTCCTTTTTGCGGCAAGAACACTCAAGATCTACCTCTTAGCAAATTTCAAGTTTGCAATACAGTATTGTTAACTAAAGTCACCACGCTGTGTGTTAGATCTCCAGAATTTATTCGCCTTGCATAATGGAAACTTTGTACCCTTTGACAAACACCATCCCATTTCTTCCTTCCCCAGCTTCCTGGCAACCACCATGCCACTCTCTGCTTCCATGACTTTGAAATATCAGCTTCTTCATCCACATTTGAGGGAGGTCAGTGCAGGTGGGCAGAGAGAGAGAGAGACTTTCACAATATCCCTTGAAATAACAGCACCCAGCAAGCCCCCCACACGTCTGTTGGGTCCTAGGTTCCCCACTGGTCCATCCAGAGGCCCAAGGCTTAGACCTTGGAGCTTGGACCTGACCTTTGCCACCTCCTGTCCTCCTCACTGGAGACACAGGGGAATCAGTTTCTCAAAAGCTGAAGCATTTTAATAGGGTGGAAGGGCTATCATCTGTTTCAGGGTCATATCTGTGTGCAACTCAAGATCATTGTTAAGAGAAGGGGTCAAGAGTAGGTCATTGTCAAGAGAAGGGGTCAAGAGAAGGTGCTGGGGAAGTCAGCTTAGCATGTGCAATGTACCCCTCACATTTGTGCATAGCATGTGTCTAGTCACCTAAAGGGAACCCAAATGGTTTGTTCAGAGACTCTGCATAAGATTACCAGAGGTTCCCAGGGTTGGTCATGGAGGTCACACAAGCAGGACCAGCCATCATGGCAACAGACACCCTGTACGGATAAGCCCTGTGTGAGAAAAACCCAGGTTTTTAGAACAAATTGAGAATAACCATTCACTTAGCCATAACGTTCTTTACAAAAATATCTCTGCAAGGCAACTTAATTTCTTCTCCAGGGTCAACATTTTATATCTACTCCATGGTGTCCATGAAAATGTGCCCGTCAGACCCCCACGCCACAGGGAGGGTAATTGACCAACAGTGCCAGCTGCTTGGTCTGAAATCTATCAACACGTTCACGCCAAGGCCACGATTCTTGAAGGCTGCTCCCAGCCTGTGACTGACAGTGCTGGGGACACCAAGGCAGGCCCATTCCTGCAAGACGCTGGACTCCTCTGATGAACCACTTTGCCTTTGGGATGCCCCATCAGCCTTGGCAAAACTTCCTTAGTCCAAGACTTTTCCTTCTTGTATTGGTTTCTCAAGGATTCTGTAACAAATGGCCACAAATTGAGTGGCTTAAAGCAACAGAAATGTATTCTCTCACAGGTAGGAGGCGAGAAGTCTAAGATCAAGTTGCTGGCAGGGTCTGTTCCCTCTGGATGCTCTGAGGGGGGATCGGTTCTGTGCCTCTCTCCCAGCCTCTGGTGGCTTCTGGCAACCTCGGCATCTCGTGGCTCGTAGCCATGTCACCTTGATCCCTGCCTCCATCTTCACATGGCCTTCCTCCTTTGTGTCTGTGTCTCGAATCTCCCTCTCCTTTCTTATAAAGCACTGAATTTAGGGTCCACCCTAAATCTAGGATGATCTCATCTTGAGATCCTTAATTTAATTATGTCTGCAAAGAACCTATTTCCAAATAAGGTCCTACTCACAGGTACCAGGGATTAGGGCTTGGACACTTTTGGGGGGACACTATTCAACCACGGTACTACCTAGCCTTTCTTCCTTACTCTGCTCCTCCAGAGAAACCTGTCAGCACCCCCAGCCTCCTCCAGGTCCTCCTCACCTTCCCCTGCAGGCATTTTTCTTGCACACTGAATCTTCTGTAATCCCAGGTGGAAGTCTCTTTCTCAGAGAACCTGAGCTGACACATATACAAAGACAGGATTTTTACATAAAAGGGATTATGCATATTGTCCCGCAGCTTGTTTTTATTTGACCACCGTGTGTCTTGGACATCTTTCCACATCAGTGCGTGCAGATCTACCGGATTGTTTGGAAGAGCTGCAGACTATTCCGTCTTGATTTATTCGTAGCGTTTTTGAGTGTATCTCTTTGTTTAGTTTTTGTAGTGGCTGCTCTGGGTATTACAATACACATATGTCATTTATTGCAATCTCCTAGTATCAACATTTCACCACTTCAAGTGAAATGGGAAAGTCTCATTTCCATTTCCATCGCTTTACTTTCCCCACTTTTAAATATCATTGTCCTGAGTATCGAATGGTGTTTTCATTTTTGTCAAATATGATTCATAAAATTCATGAGGAGGATAGTCTATTTTTTGTGGCCAATATTTCTGCTCTTCCTATTGTTCCTTTCTTCTTCCTGATGCTACAAGATTCTTTTTTTTTTTTTTATCGTTTCCTTTCTGTTTCAAGTATTTCCTTTAGCTAATCGTTACAAGTAGGTGTGCTCGTGACATTTTTTTTGGTTTTCCTTCATATGAGACTGTCTTTATTTCTACTTTCTTCCTAATGGATAGTTTCACTGAACATAGAATGAATAGTTCATCTCAGACCTTGTCATTGGTAACTTTAGAAGTAAAATCCGGGTCTTTTTAAAATATCACCTATAGCTTTGCTGAACAAGCTCAATCTTTCCCCTAGCTTGAACACATGTAGTATGTGCTTTTCTAGCCATTTTAATAGTTGGGCTTCGTGTTAATTGATTGATTTTTCTCCTCATTATTGGCCATATTTTCCTGCTTCTTTGACTGTCTGGTCATTTTGTTTTTGTTTATAAATTTTTTTATTGAAACATATTTGATTGTACATAAATGTGGGGTAACACAATGAATATCAATACCTGCATACAATATGTAAAGCTCAAATCAGGATAATTAGTATATTCAACATGACACAGTGTAATCATTTTTTGTGTCCCTTTAACAATTTCCCTCTAGCTCCCCTCCCCCTTTCCTACCTCTGCTAACCTCAGTTCTGTTCTCTCCTTTTCAAAGTTCACAGAATTGCTGTGATTGCTGTATCTTTGTTTCTTTCTTACTTTGTGTGTTTATTTATTTATTTTTAGCTCCCACTTTTGAGTGAGGACATGCAGTATTTCTCTTTCTGTGCCTGGCTTATTTCACTTAATGTAAATCTCTCTAAGTTCATCCATGATGCTGCAAATGGCAGAATTCCATTCTTTTTATGGCAGAGTAGTATTCCATTGAGTATATATACCACATTTTCCTTATCCAGTCATCCGTCGATGGACATGTAGGTTGGTTCCAACTCTTGACTATTGTCAATAGAGCTGCAATAAACACGGGGGTGCAGGTATCCCTTCGACATGATGATTTCCATTCCTTTGCGTATATACCCAGCAGTAGGATTGCTGGATCACATGGCAGTTCCATCTGTAGTTGTTTGAGGAATCTCCAGACAGTTTTCCATAATGGCAGCACTAATTTACAATCTCACCAGTAGGGTAGAAGGGTTCCCCTATCTCCACATCCTAGCCAGCATTTGTTATTCTCTGTTGTTTTGATAATAGTCAGTCTAACTGGGGTGACATGATATCTCAATGTGGTTTTGATTTTCATTTCCCTGATGCTGAATGATGTTGAACATTTTTTCATATGTCTCTTGGCCATTTATATATCTTCCTTTGAGAAATGTCTATTCAGCTCCTTTGCCCATTTTTTAATTGGATTACTGTTTTTGTTTTTTTTTTACTGTGAAGTTGTTTGAGTTCCTTGTATATTCTGGATATTAATCCCTTGTCAGATACATGGTTGGCAAATATTTTCTCCCATTCTGTAGGTTGTCTTTTTGCTCTGTTAATTCTTTCTTTTGCTTTCTTTTTTCAGAAGCTTTTTAGTTTGATATAATCCCATTTGTTTATTTTTTTCCTTTGTTACCTGTGCTTTTGGGGTTGTATTTATAACGTCTTTTCCCAGTACTACTTCCTGAAGTGTTTCCCCTATGTTTTCTTTTAGGAGTTTTATAGTTTCCAGTCATATATTTAAGTCTTAAATCCATTCTGAGTTGATTTTGGTATAAGGTGAGATATATATCTAGTTTCATTCCTCTACTTATGGATGTCCAGTTTTCCCAGAGCCATTTATTGAAGAGGCAGTCTTTTCCCCATTGTATATTCTTGGTGCCTTTGTCAAAGATCAGTTGACTATAAGTTTGTGGGTTGATTTCTGGGTTCTCTATTCTGTTTCATTGGTTCAAGTGTCTGTTTATATGCCAATACTATGCTGTTTTGGATACTGTAGCTTTGTAGTATAATTTGAAGTCTGGTAGTATAACTCCTCCAGCTTTGTTTTTTTGCTCAGTATCGCTTTGGCTTTTCGGGGCCTTTTGTTGTTCTATATGAATGTCAGGATTGTTTTTTCTGTTCTGTGAAGAATGTCATTGGTACTTTGGTGGAGATTGCATAGATTCTGTAGATCACTTTGGGTAGTATGGACATTTTCCTTTTTTTTTTTTTTTCTTTTTTGTCTTTTTTACTGACCGGTAACGGGATCGCAACCCTCGTTGTAGCACCCGTACCGGGGACTGGCAACAGGATCGCAACCCGCGGTGTCGCGCCTGTACCGGGGACCGGCAACGGGATCGCAACCCTCGGTGTTGCGCCCGCACCGCGCTCAGCCAGTGAGCGGGAACCGGTCTCCATATGGGATCGGAACCCTCAGTGGGAGCGCCGCCGCACTCCCAAGCGGCGCACTCTCCAGTGCGCCACCGGGCCGGCCCAGTATGGACATTTTCACAATGTTGATTCTTCCAATCCAAGAGCATGGAATGTCTTTCCATCTTTTTGTAATCCTCTTTAATTTCCTTCAGCAGTGAATTGTAATTCTCATTGTAGAGATCTTTCACCACCTCTGTTAAATTTATTCCTAGGCATTGTATTTTTTTTTTTTTTGGGGTGACTTTTATAAATGGGCTAGCTTTCTTGATTTCTTTTTCTACCAGTTCAATATTGGAGTATAAAAACACTACTGATTTTGTATACTGCAACTTTACTGAAATCATTTATCAGCTCTAAGAGTTTTTTGGTAGAGTCTTTAGGTTTTTCTATATATAGGATCATCTGCAAACAGGGACAGTTTGACTTCACCTTTTCCAATCTGGATACCCTTTGTTTCTTTCTCTTGCCCAATTGCTCTGGCTACTACTTCCAATACTATTTTGAATAGGAGTTGTGAGAGTGGGTGTCCTTGCCTTCTTCCTGTCCTTAAGGGGAAGGCTTTCAGCTTTTCCCCATTCAGGATGATATTGGCAGTGGGTTTGTCATATATGGCTTTTATTGTGTTGTCATACTTTCCTTCCATGCCTAGTTTGTTGAGAGTCTTTATCATGAAGGGATGCTGAATTTTGTCAAATATTTTTCCTCCTTCTATTGAGGTGATCAAATGGTTCTTGTCTTTGATTTTGTTGATGTGGTGTATCACATTTATTTGCTTGCATATGTTGAACCATCCTTTCACCCCTGGGATGAATCCCACTTGATTAAGGTGTATAATTTTTTGAGGTGTTGCTGTATTCTCTTTGCTAATATTTTCTTGAGGATTTTTGTATCTATGTTCATCAAAAATTTTGGCCTGTAGCTTTCTTTTTTGTTGTATCTTTGTCTGGTTTTGCTATCAGGGTGATGCTGGCCTCATAGAATGAGTTTGGAGAATGGCCTCTGTTTCAACTTTTTGGGATAGTTTGAAGAGAATTGGTATTAGTTCCTCTTTATAGGTTTAGTAGAACTCAGCAGTAAAGCCATGTGGTCCTGGGTTTTTCTTTGTTGGGAGACTGCTGATTACTGCTTCAATATCATTGCTTGCTATTAGTCTGTTTGGGTTTTCTATTTGTCCTTGGTACAGTCTTTGTAGTTTGTATGTGTCCAGAAATTTATCCATTTCCTTCAGGTTTTCAAATTTGTTGGCATATAGTTGTTTATAATAGTCTCAAATGATTCTTTGTATTTCTGTGGTATTGGTTGTAATGTCTCCTTTTCACTTCTGATTTTTGTTTTTTGGGTCTCTCTCTCTCTCTCTCTCTTTCATTAGCCTAGCTAACGGTTGGTCTATTTTGTTTATCTTCTCAAAAAAATTACTTTTTGTTTCATTAATTTTTGTATAATTTTGGGGTCTCTATTTCATTTAGTTCTGCTTGATCTTAATTATTTCTTTCTGTGTACTAATTTTGAGATTGGATTGTTCTTGTTTTGTAGTTCTTTGAGGTGTAGTGTTAGGCTGTTGATTTGAAATCTTTCTATTCTTTTGATGTAGGCATTTATTACAATAAGCTTCCCTCTTAGTACTGCTTTTGCCATATCCCACAGGTTTTGGTATGATGTATCTTTCTTTTCATTACTTCAAGAATTTTTTTGCTTTCTTGTTCAATTTCTTCCTTGACCCATATACCATTCAGGTGCATATTGTTTAATTTCCATGTGTTTGTATAGTTTCCAGAGATTTACTTGCTATTGATTTTAATCCATTATGGTCTGAGAAAATACTTGAAATGATTTCAATGTTTTTAAATTTGTTGAGGCTGGATTTGTGACCTAAAATGTGGTCTGTCCTAGAGAATGTTCCATGTGCTGATGAGAAGAATATATATTCTCCTACTACTTCCAATACTATTTTGAATAGGAGTTGTGAGAGTGGGTGTCCTTGCCTTCTTCCTATTCTGTAGTTGTTGGATGAAATGTTCTGTAGATATCTGCCAAGACCAATTTGTCTAAAGTGAAGTTTAAATCCTGTGTTTCTCTGTTGATTTATTGCCTAGATGATCTATCTGTCCAGTGTTGAGAGAACTGTGTTCATATCCCCAACTATTATCATATTGGGGTCTATCTATTTCCTTAGGTCTAATAGTATTTGCTTTATATATTTCAGTGCTCTGGTGTCAGGGGTATATATATTTATGATTGTTATGTTTTCTTGCTGGATAGATCCCATTATCATTATATAATGGCCTCCTTTTTCTCTTTTTATGGTTTTTTGTTTAAAGTCTATTTTATCCAACATGAGAATAGTTACTCCTGCTGATTTGTGGTTTCCATTTGCATGGTATATCTTTTTCCATTCCTTCACTTTTATCTGTGTTTGTCTTTACAGGTGAGATGAGTCTCTTGTAGACAGCATATAGTTGGGTCTAGTTTTTAATCCAATCAGTCAGTCTGCTTCTTTTGAGTGGGAAATTTAATTCATTTACATTTAAGGTTGTTACTGAAAGGTGTTGTCTTACTCCTGGCCTTTTACTGAGTTTCATTTGGACGTTTTAAATATCTGTTGTTCCTTTCTTTCCCTTTTATTGTGCGTCTTCAGTGTTTTGTGTTTTTTTGAGGTGGTATGGTATAGTTTCTTTCTCTTTCTCATTTGAATATCTGCCCTACCAGTGGTGTTTATTCTTTCTCATGTATTTATGGTGGTAATTATCATTTCTTAGGGTTCCAGATGCAAGATTCCTTAAGGATTTCTTGTAGAGCTGGTTGTGTGGTAGTGAACTCCTGCAGCTTTTTTTGTCTGAGAAATACACATTTCCCCTTCATTTCTGAAGGATAGAGTTGCTGTGTATAGTATTCTTGGCTGGTAGTTTTTTTCCTTATAGTACTTTGAATATATCATCTCATTCTCCTCTGACCTGTAGGGTTTCTGCTAAGAAGTCTGTTGTTAGTCTGATGAGGACTCCCTTATAGGTGACTTAACACTTCTTTTGCTGCTTTTAGGATTCTCTCTTTGTCTTTAACTTTTAACAGCTTGACTATGATGTGTCTCAGAGAGGACCTTTTGGGATTGAATCTGTTTGGGGATCTTTGAGACTTGTGGATCTGGAAGTCTATATCTGTACCAATACCTGGGAAGTTGTCCACTATTATTTCATTAAACATGTTTTCAATGCCTTTTCCTTTCTCCTCCCCTTCTGGAACATCCATGATTAGGATGTTTGTACACTTGTTGTCTGCTAGCTCTCTTAGATTTTCTTCATTTCTTAAAATTATTTTTTCTTTTCTTTCTTCTCCTTTTTTTTTTTTTTTTTTTGTCTGCTTGGGTTATTTCAAACAGACTGTCTTCAAGATCAGAAATTCTTTCCTCTGCCTGCTGCTTGTACTCTCAATTGTAGTTTTTATTTCATTAAATGAGTCTTTCAGGTGTTCTGCTATATTCTTTTTTATGGTTTTTTTTTTTCTTTTTTTTTTTTTTTTTTTTTTTTTTTTTTGTCTGCTTGGGTTATTTCAAACAGACTGTCTTCAAGATCAGAAATTCTTTCCTCTGCCTGCTGCTTGTACTCTCAATTGTAGTTTTTATTTCATTAAATGAGTCTTTCAGGTGTTCTGCTATATTCTTTTTTATGGTGTTTATCTCTGTGTAAATTTCCTACTTCCTGTCCTGGATTGATTTTCTTAGTTCGTTGTATTGTCCAACTGCATCTTCTTGTATCTCATTGTGTTTCCTTAAGATTTTTATTCAGAATTCCTTTTCAATCATTTCAAGGGTTTCTTGCTCTATGGGATCTGGTACTTGAGAGCTATTGTATTCCTTTGGTGGACTCATTTTCTTGTTTTTTTCATATTTCTAATATCCCTACATTGATGCCTATATCCGATAGTTGCTTTTTCTATTATTCTGGGGTGGCTTTTGAGGAGAGAAACACTCTCCTGTAGATTTGTTATATATTGCCTGTTGTGTGGGGTATTTTAGTTTTGGTTCTGGGTAGACTCTATTTCTGAGATGCTGGCAGCTATGTTTGTGGCTGGGGCTGTGTGCATAGCTAGGCCAGTACAGGTGGGTAGGGGCCATGTGGGCAGCTGGGGCGGCTGGGACTGCATAGGTGGCCAGATGCCTGGGGCTGCACTGGCAGCTGAGACAGTTTGAACCACACAGATGGATTGGAGGCTGAGCCCATGCAAGTGGGTGGGTCTGCATGGGTGACTGGGCAGTTGGGATCACATGGGCTGCCAGGGCTGCACAGGCAGCTGGAAGGCAGGAGCTGCACAGGTGTCCGGCCCTGCATGGGCAATGTGGGTCATACAGCAGGGTGTTCTGCCCAGGATGAACTCCTGTGTGGGGAGAAGGGCCATAGCTCTGGGATTAGGCAATGGCACAGGGAACAATGGTGGTGGGGGTTTGCGGACTGGAAAAGGAGCAGGAGGAGGGTTACCACTGGGAAGTGCTCACGGCTGAGCAGATTCTTTCTGCCACAGAGAAGAATTCCTCCTGGCTCAACCTGGTTTGGGAGACATTGTGGCAGCTGAAGCTGCATGCATCTTTCACCTCTACACCACCTTGGTTGGTTTTTGTGCTTCACAGGGTCCTCATCAGGCTCCTGCTGCCTTCCCAGGCTCTCCCACTGATGCTCTCCCCTGTCCTTTCCTTGCTCTGGTCCCTTTCTGTAGGAGGATCAAATACTGGGCCCCTCCAGTCCACCATCTTACCCCATCTCCAGCCTGGCCATTTTCTATTGGGTGCCAGACATTGTGGAGTTTATCTTGTTGGGTTCTGGATATTTTTGTATTACCATAAATAGTCTTCAGCTTTATTTTGGGGTGTGGTTAAGTAACTTGGTCTTGCTTTTTAAGATTTATTAGGTAAGACCAGGGTGGTGTTTAGTCTAGGACTAATTTTTCTCCATTACTGAGTACTTTACCTGATGCCTTGTGAATTACCAAGACTCTCACTCTGGCTGGTGGGAACAGGAATTATTCCCAGCCCTGCATAAGCTCCTTGAATTGTTTTCTTTAATCATTTCAGGTGGTTCTTCCCCCAGCCTCAAGTAATTTCCTCACGCATGTGCTGATCAGTACTCAGAAGAATTGAGGGAACTGCAGTTCTCTGGGTGTCTCTCTCTCTCTCTCTCTCTCCTTTCTCTCTCTCTCCTTTCTATCTCTCTCAGTCCCTTGTGTCTGGTACTCTGTGTTCTCCATGGGAATACCCACTTATTTAGGAGACAAAGAACCACTCTTGGCTGCCTTTGGAACCAAGGAATTGGTCTTTAACTGGAACGAAAAAATGAGATCAGAACAGACAGAGCATTGTCCATTCACCATGGGTCCAGGAGCTTACTCTAGGGATGAGAGGACCTTCAAACAAGAGGGAGGAGGCTGGATCTGAGCTTTAGAGATTGCCTGGCTGCTGGGTGGGGAATGGAAGGAGCATGGATCCATCCCTGAGGCCCCATATGATGAGTAAACTGAGCCAGAGTTCATCACTGAGTCACCCGAGGAGACACAGCTGGAGGGGACAGAGCTGGGGCCTGACCCAGACTAGCTCCATAGCAGACAGCCTCACCGAGAGCACACACCAGCATCCAACCTCAGTGTTCTTCCAACTGGCATCTGCTATCATCAGCCTCAGAATCACCTGGGAGTTTGAAAACAATGAAAAGTCCTGCTACCCCTCCCTCCCACTGACCCCCTGAAAGAGAGTTCTCAGGGGTAAAGCCCGGGAATCTGCATGCAGGTCTGCTCCATGCTGTACTTTGATAACAGCTGGATCTCAGCCAGGCTGCTTCATGCTGTGAGAGATTGAATGCCTGATGCCAAATGGCTCGCATGAGGGCAGTTCAGGGCCATCAACTAGGACCAGGTTAGGACCTGTCAATAGATGGTTCCCCTCAGGGAGGCAGGAAGGCAGCCACTGCCCCTCCTTCCCTTCTTACACCACACAGCCCAGAAGAGAGCATTTTCTCACAGTGCTCTCAGAAGAGCAAGGAAGCATTTTCCTAGGTGCCTCCTGCACTTCTCTGCAAGGCAGAATTGGGCCACAAGCCCATTCCTGAACCAGTCCCTTAGTCCTGAGTTACTGCACCATGGGGTGGGTGTATTCATTTCCCAGAGTTGCCATAACAAAGTACCACGGAATGGGTGGCTTAAACTACCGAAATTTATTGTCTCACAGTTCTGTAGGCCACAAATCCAAGATCAAGGTGTCAGCAGGGTTGGTTTGTCCTGAGGCCTATCTCTTGGCTTGTAGATGGCCATTTGGTTCCTGTGTCTTCACATGGTCATCCCTCTATGTGTGTCTGCATCCTAATTGTTTCTTACAAGGACGCCAGTCAGATTGGATTAGGGACCACCCTAATGACCTCTTTTAACTTAATCACCTCTTTAAAGGCCCTTTCTCCAAACACAGTTTCATTCTGAGGTCCTGGGGGTTAAAAATTCAATATGTGAATTTTGGGGAAACATAATTCAGCCCCTAACAGAAGGATTACCCTGATAGGTTTAGATCAGCCAGGGCCCACCCCTACAGATGAGTATGGGCTCAGTGGCCCGTCCCAAACACGGTGGAGGGGGGTGTGTGAAGAAGGTTGGGGAACAACGGTGTCCAGCGCACACGCTATTAACAGCTGTGCAAATGCAGGTGAGAAGTCAGCTGTGTGGTCAGGGATACCCCTGGAGGAGGAGAAATGAGCTGGGGTCTGAGGATGGGCAGAGTTTAGACAGATGGAGAAAAAGGGGCATTACCATTGGGCCATAGCCTGAGCAGGGGCTGACAACTTGGGATATTTCCTGGGACCATCCCCAGGGCCCAGCACACAGCAAGTGCTTCATAATTGCACAGCTGGCAGGAGGAGCCCCTTCATTCTTTCCTGCTGAATCAAGTTGCTTCCCCACATTTACAATTGATTGCCCACAGCCACCTGATGGAATATCCTGGAAACTCAGCAGGGCTCAAACAAAAGATGTTAACATTTCCATGTTAATGCAGAAAACATGATTTACATTCCAGTTGCGCTGTGTCTGTTTTATTTTTTCCTTTGTTTCCCAGCTGATTGGAATTTAATATTTGGTACCTGCCCCTACTCCACTCCCACCCTTTGTCTGGGGTGATTCTGAGTCTAGCCTGATCTGGACCACTGGAGACAGAAATGGAGAGGACTCCCATGTGATAAGAGGAAACAAAGTATGGGTCTGAAATTGCAGCTGCAAAAGCTGACCTGGTTCCTGGTCTCCAGGCCATGGGGAGCTGGGGACTTAGGGGCTATGCTTGTTTGGGGCTCAAAATAAAAGGACCGTTCACTGGAGACAGAAATGGAGAGGACTCCCATGTGATAAGAGGAAACAAAGTATGGGTCTGAAATTGCAGCTGCAAAAGCTGACCTGGTTCCTGCTCTCCAGGCCATGGGGAGCTGGGGACTTAGGGGCTATGCTTGTTTGGGGCTCAAAATAAAAGGACCGTTCGAGGGCGGGAGGTGTCGGTGATGGGCCATAATAATCATATACATTGTATATTGACAAAATAAAAATTTAAAAAAAATAAAAATAAAAAAAAAAATAAAATAAAAGGACCGTTCCGTTTGGCCTGGAAGATGCTCCCTATGTTGAAAAAGTATCAGCCAGATTGGCCCTTGGGATTGTCTTCCCTTCTCTTTCATTCACTTTTTCTCCAGGTACTTATGTAAGAACCTAATGGACCCTGACACCAGGCTGGGCTCAGGGGACACAGAATGAATGAGACAGACCTAGCCTCTGCTTTGCCTGGAGCTTTCAGTCCTATGGCAGACAGAAAATACACAAGCAATCAATAAACACACGAAGTGTTGGTGGAAAGTGGTCTGTGCTCTGGGGACTGCAGAGCAGGGTAAGAGGACAAGGAAAGAGGGATGGTGGCATTTGAGACAGGGGTCTGGGAAGCCTGTCTGAGACTGTGTCATTTGAGCAGATCCCTGGGTTTTGAGCGGGAGTTAGCACGTGGAGAGAATCTCATTCCAGGCTCTGCATCATCCAAGTGCTTGGGTGATTACTGAATTCATTCACTGGTCCCAAAGAGGGTGAATGAAGCGGCAGGAACGCAGGCAAGTAACGAAGCAAGGCGCTCCGCAAACCACAGGACAGGAGACTGCTGCCTGAGGCTCGGCACGTTTGCACAGCAGGAACAGGCAATGAGAAACCAAGCAGAGCTGGCTCCTGAGACTTCACGGTGGGTGTGGACAGAGTGCACCTGGGGATCAAAAATGTCTGCGGAGTGATGGTGGCTTCAGAGAGAAACTCCGAGGACAAGTTTCCAAGGTGTCCACTCCACCCCAGCTGCCATCCTGCTCTATGGGGTGCCCTCTGGGATTTCGCCACCCTCAGGGACAGGCAGGGTGCAGGGTCCAGCTGGCTGGCCAGTCATCGACTGGCCCAGGCTTCCCCGGCTCTGACCTGGTGCCTGGTTTCTGCAAGTCCCATCTCCTCGCTGGAGTCCCCCCTCCTGCCCCTTCACCACCTGGCACTGCAGGTCTGGTCACCAGGTCTCTTTGCCTGGCCCGGGGGATGTGCCTCAGTTGGGGCCTGGAGTCCCAGTTCAGGGTCTGGTCTCTTTCCTGCATCCCCTTCTTCAACCTTGAGTTATCCTAGGTTGTGGGTTTGTGTCCCGCATAATAACTGTATCACATCCCACATGCTAAATATTCACTGTGCGCCGGGCACTGGGCGAGCCCTTTCCTTGCCGTAGTAGCCAGTCAACCTCCAAGATGACTCCCAGGGATCTCCTCCTCCTGGTGTCACAGCCTTGAGTAGACCCCTCTCACAGATTGTACCAGGGTTGGTCTGTGACCAGTAGAAGTCCACAGAAGTGATGGCCAGTAAGAGTCACTGTGCTCTCAGCCCACTTGCCCTGGGAAGCCAGCTGCCATCTGTGAGCAGCTCTTTGGAGAGGCCCACATGGTGGGGGACAGAGACCTCCTGCCAACAGCCCGGTGAGGGCACCATCTTGCAAGTGGCTCCTCCAGCCCAGGCAAGCCTTCAGAGACTGTGCCCTAGCCAACATCTTGATCGCGACTTCATGAAAGATCCTGATCCAGAACCACCCAGCTGAGCTTCTCCTGGACTCCTGACCCACAGAAACTGTAAAAGTGCTTGTTGTCTGCAGATGCTAAGTTTTGGAATAATTTGTACATAGCAACAGATAGCTAATATTCTTATTTTAGCTCCTCTGGTCCTAAAAACAACTAACTCTCTGCTGTGTAGTTATTGTTCTCCCTTTGCACCGGCAGGAAACTGCTGCTTGGGTCACCCAGAGAGGAAGCTGTACAGAGGAATGCAAACCTGGGCTTTTGCGTCAATTGCAACCAGGTGCCTCATCAGAGCTCTGGGCTTTCACCCACGTACAACCACGCCCCCTACTCAGCAAGCATGTCCTCAGCTGAGGGCTTTACTCCTTAAAGTAAGCCCAGGAAGGCTAATCACCCTTATGTTACAGATGAGCAAACTGAGGCTCAGAAAACCTTGACTCGCTCAGGGCCACGCTGCTGGTATGGAAGGGGCCTGATCTGAGCTCAGGCACCTGAAGTCATTGGAGTCTGGGTCCCTGCTGCCCAGAAGGATCACCTCTTTGGGGCAGGGATGAATGCTGGGGTGTCTCTGGGGCAGGGGAGCCACTGTGTGGTCCCAGGCTCTTCTCCCCGAATCACTTCAGGGCTGTGGGGTCTAGTAAAACCCTGGAGCCCCTCCTCCCCCTTCCCCAAGCTAGCAAAGGGCTTGCAGCCTGGAGTGATGGGACGCTGTCACGTGCAGGACTGCAGTTTTAGGAAGCAGCTGTTTACTCTGGTCTTAAATTTTAAAGAAGTTTAAAGTCCAACTTGGACCCTCAGCTCTCGGGATGCCTGTAACCATGGCAGCAGCTCTCTGAGCACCAGCAAATATTTGCCAAAGGAGAGAGAAAGACAGGGAGGGAGGGAGGGATGTGGAAACAGGGCTTTGTCCTGGGCGACTGCAGATAGATGGGGGCTGTCCCTGGGCTCCCAGGGGGCACTCAGATGCCTCCAGTAATAATTCCTGTACCGGGGTGGGGGTAGGGGGTATGTGCCCCACCTCAAGCCCTGTTCCTCTGGGTCTGTGTGAAATATGTCCTCAGGACAACATGTCTAGGGCCAGACCCCAGGTGGGCCTCCTCTGCAGTAACTGTCCTTGCGAACTTAGACAAGTCCCTTCTTTTTCTTGAGCCTCAGTTTCCTCACCTGTGAAATGGGAATAACAAACTGGCCTGCTTTTCAAGGATATCATGTGGCTAAAATGAATTCCAGCCCTCTAGAGTATCCTCATGAGGGACTGTTGTAAAGACACCCCTGGCTGGGTTCCAGGACAAAGAGATATCAGGAGCTCTAGGCCACATTCCGGATAGCCCAGAGGGGGGAAGTGGCTTGCCCAAGGCCACACAGAAAATGCAACTGGACCCAGAGTGCAGCTTCCTAGTCCTGCTGTCATCTCAGGCCACGAGGGCCTGCCCAGGCCAGCTGTCACCAGTTGTGCGGTTGTGAAGTATGGCATGCTGTGCTTCCCTGCAGATGTGTCCAAGGCTCAGCCACAATCTGGGTCAGGGCCCTGGGTGTGCCAGAGTGCGGACAGCCTCTGCCGAGTGAGTCTCAGCAGAGAGAAGACAGGCAAGCAGAGCCCTGCGGCCCTAAGCTGCTGAGAAGGGGCTTAGTGTTCCCTGCAGAAGCCTAAGAAAGAGACCCTGGGCTCCCTGCAGGGCGGTCCCCATCACCGCAGGTTTCCAGGTTAACTGGTCTGAGTACACACCTTGCTTTGTAAATAGGACAAATGCATTTACTTATTTTTAAATTACATCTCAAAGGGTAAAAAAGATTACATCCTATTAGTAAGAGAATGAGATGTACAAAGCAAGCATGCAGAATGTGCTACCGAGATCTGGGATTGAGTCCCAGCTTTTTCAGAAGTCCAGCGCCTCAATGTTACCACGTGTAAACAGGGGGTGGTCTCGGTGTTCTGGCCTTCACCAGCTGGGCGTGAATCTGGATATTCTCATGAGACACTGTTCTGGAAGTCTCCTGAGAGCCATCTGTACTCTGCCTCCTCTCTGCTGCAAGCTCACATGTATTTATTTGTTCCATTTTCCTCTTTCTTGCACTGGAAACCCCTAAAATAGATCGGCGGGGGAGGGCTGTGAGGAAAGGTCCCTGAGGACCTCCAGGATCCAGGAGGCAGATGAGGCTCTGCTGCCCACGGGTTGGTGAGACCTCAAACTCACCCCTATATACCCATGCCACACCCAGACCTGCCCCCAATCCAGGCAAAGTGACCCTTTAGGTCCCAGAATTAATCTAAGAGCCCATAAGGCCCTCCTTGCCCATGCTATGCCTGGATTCCTTGGCTCTGCCAGAGGCCCTGTTAGCTTGAGAACAAGCTAAAGCGCTGCCCTGGGGAAAACGAACACTGTATCTGCAGCAACCGAGCTGGCCCTGGTCCTGGGGGATGGCCGCCACTGGAGAAGGTGCCACGCATGGCTGTCTCCAGGGGACTCCCCACCACAGCAGGCCAGCTCAGAACAGGTAGTGGATCCAGGTGCCACATGGAGCATGTGTCCAAAGGAAGGACATCAGAGAGTTCCTCCTAGTCAGGCCCATCACCTTCCTTGGGACTGGAAGCCCAGTCCCTAGACAGATGGGCAGACATAGAGCAAAAGATGGCAGACAGACTATGCTCAGCTGAGGACTTATCCCCAGACTGGAAGCTACTGAGGACTTGCTGGGATAGGGCTCCCAAAACTGGGCACCTGCCTCTATCAGGCCTCTGGGGTAGGTATCAGGCCTCCTCCCTGGCAGTGTTCTGTGGCCTCAGCCAGACCTTCCCTGCCCTGCTGGCCAGACCCCACCAGCAGGCTGACCTCGGCTCCCCACCCAGCCTATGTCTGCCTCATCCAGCCACAATGCTGACCCAAGCTTTGACCACAGGTCAACACACATCTTGACAAAGACTATATACATCATTATCAATTTGCCCCAAACCAAAGATCAACAGCCACAATAAATGTAAATGGTCTAAAACCCCAAGTTAAAGGAAGAGTTTGTCAGATTGTATAAAAATGCTATACCCAACAGTGTTGTCCACAATAAACACACACACACATATATAAAAGTAAAAAGATGGAAAAAGATATACCATACTAATACTAATCAAAATAAA
>NW_007730920.1:158326-175776 GCF_000696425.1 Galeopterus variegatus | reverse complement strand
ATTATTCTTGTCTTGGAAAAGGAATATATTAATGGTTGGAAATTTTTTTCTTTTTTTCTTTTTTTTTTCCTACTAGATGAAGAATAACAGAAAAAAACAAACAGAAGACTTATTCTTAATTCGAATATAATGAACAAGAAAGCCACATTGTAGAAGATAATATTAAGGCTCATGAACACACTTAGGAAACATAATTATGTACACGAAATACCATTATGCAATGCATACAAAGCAAGTAAAAGTGCAGAGTCTAGGTAGTTTCAAAACAATTTTCTAATTCTTTCCATCCTGTTTAGAGCAAATAAGATTCAAGAAATTTTTGTATTACTCGGATGATGGAGTTGAAACGAGAGAAGTGAACTGATGCTATGTTGTGCAGCACATAAAGATACTTGTTAAAAGCTTGTTATAGCAGCAGAGTGGCACAGTGCAAGGAGGTGGGTCCTGGGGTAAGGCAGACTAGGGGACAAATCTTGGCTTCACTCCTCCCTTTTTGTTTTATGATGTTTTAGTCAGGTAGGGCTCCTATAGCGAAATGCCATAGATTGGAGATTTAAACAACAAATATTTACTTCTCACAGTTCTGGAGTACAGGGAGTCTAAGACTAAAGCACCAGCAGACTTGGTGTCTGGTCTCTGGGGTATCTTCTTTTAAGGGCTGTAATCCTATTCATGGGGGCTCCACTTTTATGACCTAATCACCTCCCACAGGCTCCACCTCCAAATACATCACATTAGGGGTGAGGTTTTCAACACCTAATTGATGGGGGACACAAACATTCAGTCCATAATTACAGAAAATATTTTCGAGCTTAGTAGGTCTTGCTTTCTCTATTTTTAAGATTAATTTTGCTCTACTGTGTACTTAATATGGACTAATGAGCTGGTTTCTCATGAATGGATAAATGGACAAATATTAATGAGCTGCTTCAATCTTTTCCATTTTTATATTCTCAATGTATGGGTTCATGGAGTATTTGGAACAACATTTTTAGTGAATGAAAGCCTTTAGAAATGAATACTTGTTAATCATGTGTGTGCATGTGTGTATATCTGAGCATGGGTATGTGTATGTGCTCCTTTGAGTAACAGACTTCTTGCATTTACTTGCTGTTAAGGTCACTATAAGAAATAGTAAGCAGAAGCAACTGCCCACAAAACATGAAAGTTACGAAAGTAACTATTCAGCCCATTATATCTCGGAACATCATGGAGAAGGAAACGAGGCTAATCTTTCTCAAATGTGGAGCTCATGTGCATAAATCCTNTGTGCAGGGATTCTTCAGGCCTGGCTATAATTTAGTGTAAACACTCATAAGCCAAGCTTTTTTTTTTTTTTTTTTTTTTTTTTAAGGATGAGTACTGTTGACTCCTCGATTTTAGAACTATGCATGCCCCAAGGTTTGACCCCGGTACAGGCCAGCTGCCAAAAAACAAAACAAAAACAACAAAAAATAGAACTAGGCATGCTGCTAAGTTAGAGGGCAGCAGTGATATCAGTCTAAACTGTTGGATCAAAGTGGTCGGTGTACAGTCCCAGCTGAGGTGAGATGAAGTTTGGAGTCTAGGAACCCACCTGACCAGGAAATACTGCAGAGAGTTGATTTGAGATTTAGTCATGGCTTAATCTGGGTCCAGCAAAAAGTTACATTTGTATGAGCAGACAGGATGGGCTCTGCAGAGACATTGGTGAAGTGCAGGAGCAGGCAGAGGACGTCCTCATAACAGGAGGTGCCAACATTCCAGGAAGGAAGAAGAAAGAACAGCAGTTGGCCCAGGAAGGCCAGGCACCTGGAAAAGACAACTTGCATGGAACACAACCCTTATTTTCTCAGGATATGTTCTGCCCCACCCAGGGAGGTCTTCCTACATTAAATCTGGGCTCAGTGTTTGTGGTTGATGGAGACCGCAGCAGCCCCTGCCCCGAGTCTCAGTTCAAGCACCTGCATCCTCAGCAAGGCCTTCCATGGTGCGCCACCTGGCATGTGTACTTAACTCCATTATAACAATCATTTTAGGTACATCTTTGTCCAAGTTCCTAACTCTTTTTCTACCTTACTATAATCCTCAAGGTGCAGTAATGATGTTTACCTTAATCAAATGTGCATCCATGGCATTTAACAAAGCAACTGTCACACAGAAGTGTTTGGGAAATGTTTGTTGAAGGAAATGACATTACAGCAGCACAGCTCTGACTGCCATATAGCAGTGAATTTTACCAATTAAGAGGGCCTGAGGGTGTTCATGAGTTCAGCAAGGGCGCGGTACTGACACGCTCTCTCGTTGGTCTGTGATTGTTTTCATTTCATTCATTCCTGTTCCGTGTATGAGTCTGTACCTCGTTACTGTTTCCGACCAAAGGTGCATCAAGCACTGGATATTCATGTACAGTTTTATCTTGTATAATCAATACAAATTCTGAATGAAAATAAATGAACAAGTAATTGGCACAGATTTTTATGGGATGATCTATAGCTTAAAGAGTAGTAGTTTAAAAAGAAAGAAAGTATTCTGTCTTTTCTTTATTCTTTTCTTCCTCTCTTTTATTTCCTTATGAAGTAGTCACTGTAAAGTGGATTGCAGATAGTCAATATAATCTAAAAAGTGTTCAAAGCAAAATATTTAAAGGCTGTCATTGATTTTCATATTAGGGAAATTGAGATTGGAAAACTTCAGCTTGACTGCTTAATGTGAATTATAAAATACATAGACTAAAGATAAATATTATAGAAAGAAACACACTTTTTTTGCACTTACATGACTCCTTTACACATGATGAGGTAGTGTATGTAGAGACATCTAGCACATAGTCTAATTCATTAGCAATTTGGTATAATTTAATTTCTATTCCTTTATGTTTAACTTCTAGTTGATCATCAAAAATGTGCCTAAAAAAAGTGTTCTTGGAATTTGCTTTAACAGATAAAAATTTAATCAGTGGAGAAAATCATCTGGCATATTCAATGGTTTGTTTTATTATTTATTTATTTATTTATTTATTTATTTATTTATTTATTTATATTTAAACAGCTTTTCAAGAAGCATCTATGTGTATAGCATATAATCAGGCTATGAGGTGAATTACATATTGGCAGTTTTCTGCATTAGAGAAAATGTGCATATGCCTTTACATTTCTATGGCTTTCTACTCCATTTTCAAAGAAAAATATTTTATATTTTAATCAATTGTCTTTAACTTTCTTTCTTTTTTAAAAAATTTTACCATTTACCTGTGTGTCTTTAACTTTTGCCATCATTTTAAGAAAAATATACAAGAAAGAAGCTTAGTCCAGATGAACTCTATGGCTTCTTCTAACTGCATGATACTCTAATATATTCTCTAAGGGCTTCTGAAACAAGGGCAGAAAATTTAAAAACCAACCCCTGGGAATATTCTAAAAGATATATCAGGGGTTGCATCCAAAGGTCACTTTCAAGCATAACCTTGTGCATATTTATGAAAGCAAAGTACAAGAGAACATGATAGAAATGCAGAAAACATTTGGCCTTTGCATTTATCATTCTCTGGGCACAAATCCCTGCTGATCTGTGTGTCAACAACAACAAAAAAAACACAAGCAACAAAGATCACATTAATCACAGGATACAAACTATGCTTCTGTTATCTGCCTAATTCTCCCTCACATACTATATGTAACTCCTGAAAATCAACCAAGAATATTTCTGTGGAGACTTTCTTCCCTGCTCGATCATTTTCTAAAGCTGTGAGCTGATGGTGTTAGGGGCAGCTGACTCACTTAGAAGATAAGCTGGACTCGAGGGCTAATTAGCTCTCCCAGCTGGTCATCTTATCGTATTAGATAAGAACACCAACCCAAGAACTCAGACCACCAATTATATTCATGGTTTTCATGTGGCTAACCAGATAAATTCTGACATTTTGTGGCTTGCCTTGAGTCTTCAGAATTTTGGCCAAGTTTATATAGCTTTAGGCTTAAATTTCTCCTACCTAAAGACGTTTAATCAGATGGAAGGAAACAATCTGCTTAAGGCCAACTAAAATGCACAGGGAGGAGGATTGCGTGTTACTGCTGTGTCAGTAGATGAAGGTCAGATTCCTATTCTACAGTCTAACACACTAAATTCAACTTACAGTATCTGATAATCCATTAGATGCTTGCAGGAAATAAGAAAAGAAATAGCTCCTTTTCCTGTAAGAACTCACAGAATTCTAAAGAAATTGGCATGGGGACACACAAGATCGTGCCATACAGCGTCTGCATTCATCAGGTAACAAGATATAAAGTGTGATGGTGACTCTTGGGAGAAAGGAGACAGAAGAGTAGTCTTAGCTGGCTTTGCAAGATAAGCAAGAGCATCTTAAGCAGAGGAAATATCCTGTGCAGAGCTGTGCTGCCGGAAGTCCTGGAAAAGCATGAGAGGAGTATAGTGAGCCTGAGAGTGCAGAGATGAGGGCGTGAGCCGCTTTGCAATGTCAAAGAAGAGATGTCAAAAGCTTGAACAGTTTACCCAAGTGTTATACACTTATGGTGGGCATTGTGTCCCCTCATTCCCATAGGATCATTTTGTTTTGTCTGCAAAATTACTTACTGGTCCAAACACAAGAACAAATCAGCCAGCTCTCAGGGGACCCTGCCAATGTGAAATAAAAAACCTATGGCTAACAAAGCTATGACTAAAACTATGACTGTTTCTTCTAGCATTCTTAACCTGCGTACTTTTCCCCCAAAGATACTACATCACATTTGTTTGTCATTAAACTATCGTCTTTGAATGAGCCACAGCAACTGTAACGAAAATCCTCAATGTTTACTTCCCTCAAGTGTAAACATTGCATAATCGATAAAACCGATCATTCAAAGGCAGTTTGTATACAGCGTATTCCAAAACAAGAAGAAACAGGTCAAAAGAGTATTTGATATCTGTTTAATGAACCACTTCAAGATTTATTATTCTTGTCTTGGAAAAGGAATATTTTAATGGTTGGAATTTTTTTCTTTCTTTTCTTTCTTTCTTTTTTTTTTTTCCTACTAGAGGAAGAATAACAGAAAAAAACAAACAGAAGACTTATTCTTAATTCAAATATAATGAACAAAAAAGCCATATTTTAGAAGATAATATTAAGGCTCATGAACACACTTAGGAAACATAATTATGTACACAAAATACCATTTTGCAATGCATACAAAGCAAGTAAAAGGGCAGAGTCTAGGTAGTTTTCAAAACAATTTTCTAACTCTGTAACCTGTCCCTTTCCATCCTGTTTAGAGCAAATAAGATTCAAGAAATTTCTGTATTGCTCAGATGATAGAGTTGAAACTGGAGAGAAGTGAACTGATGCTATGGTGTGCAGCACATAAAGATACTTGTTAAAAACTTACTATAGCAGCAGAGTAGCACAGTGCAAGGAGGTGTGTCCTGGGGTAAGGCAGACTGGGGGACAAATCTTGGCTTCACTCCTCCCTTTTTGTTTTATGATGTTTTAGTCAGGTAGGGCTGCTATAGTGAAATGCCATAGATTGGAGATTTAAACAACAAGTATTTACTTCTAACAGTTCTGGAGTACAGGGAGTCTAACCCTAAGGCACCAGCAGACTTGGTGTCTGGTCTCTGGGGTCTCTTCTTATAAGGGCTGTAATCTTATTCATGGGGGCTCCACTTTTATGACCTGATCACCTCCCACAGGCTCCACCTCCAAATACATCACATTGGGGGTGAGGTTTTCAACAGGTAATTGATGGGGGACACAAACATTCAGTTCATAATATATAGAAAATATTTTTAACTTTATTAGGTCTTGCTTTCTCTATTTTTAAGATTAATTTTGCTCTACTCTGTACTTAATATGGACTAATGAGCTGGCTTCTCATGAATGGATAAATGGATGAATATTAATGAGCTGCTTCAAGCTTTTCCATTTTTATATTCTCAATGTATGGGTTCATGGAGTATTTGGAACAACATTTTTAGTGAACAAAAGGCTTTAGAAATAAATACTTGTTAATCATGTGTGTGCATGTGTGTACCTGTGTGTGCCATTATCTGTGTGCATATCTGAACATGGGTATGTGTATGTGCTCCTTTGAGTAACAGACTTCTTGGGTTTATTTGATGTTAAGGTCACTATAAGAAATAATAAATAGAAGCAACTGCCCACAAAACATGAAAGTTACAAAAGTAACTATTAAGCCCATGATATCTTGGAACATCATGGAGAAGGAAACGAGGCAAATCTTTCTCAAATGTGGAGCTCATGTGCATAAATCCTGGAACCTTTCCTTCAACAAACTTGGACATTACTTCCTTTGGGGGATCATGTCTTTCTGATATGCACCATAGCAGGCAGAGATAAGTCTGTATACATTTTTTTTTTTTATTGGGAAGGTTGGTAAAATTACAGGACTTTAGGTCTAGACACTAATTCAAAGCCTATATAGGTAAACATTTCCTTACCATTAATTCATAAATAGGCAAGGCTTATTTTTCCCTTTGTCTTTTTAGACTTACTTCTTCCTTCAATAATAACTATGGTCTCCCCTTTCCCTTTCTTTTCTCCCTTCTTCCTAGAGTCAGTTTTTGAGATTTTATATATGTTAGCATAATATAGCATAATCCATGTTGAGAGTATAGATGTTGGCCAAGTCCATCTTTTTACAATTAGCCACCCCAAAGCTCAGAGTGGCCCATCTCAGCTGTACGGTGTGCCTGTGTCCCTGATGTCAAATGTTCCTATGGGGGCAGGTGTTTGGGGCCTTCACTGTGGTATGTGCTCTTGGCCTGTCTGTTCCCAGGGTTTTCATCATATCCCCAAATAGAAGGGCCAGGGAATTTCAATGTTTTAATTTTCCTAATCTCCATCAAATTGTCCCATGCTTGGATTCAGACAAAGTCATTTTCTAGCTACTTAGAGCTAATTAAAACAGAAAAAATCATTTATAAATTAAACTTAAGAATAGTTGATTTTCAAGTTTTAACCAGATCAAACAGCATGATATAATAGAAATAGCTCTGCTCAGGGAGTCAGGAGACATGACCTGGTTTGGTTGCCTATTCACTGTGTGATCTTGGTAAAATAATTTACTCTAGATGTTCCTTCATTTTTCTAATTGGTGAAATAAAAGTACTGAAAATCTCCAAAACCCTTCCCTCAGCAATATTCTGAAGCTTTGCTTTCAATATTTATTTTACTTTGCAAAATTATATTCTGAAATATTTCAAAATGTATGGAAAAAATACGTTCTCTCTTCCATTTTAGTGGAAGGAGCATTACAGATGCCTGAACTGCTCATTTCTTTGTAGCATGGTATAATAATGAAAATGCTGGGTACTGCAGGAATGCAATGTAGCCACTTAATCTGGATATTAAATGTTCTCATCACAAAGAAATAATTACTGGAGGGAATGAGTATGATAATTAGCCTGATTTGATTATTCCACAAGGTATGCATGTGTTGAAATGTCACACTGTATCCAATAAGTATATATAATTATTATTTGTCAATTAAAAATAAAATAAAATAATTAAAAAAAATCAAAGAATATTTTAATTATTATTTTTTTTTATTTTGAGGTACTTGTAGACTCACCTGTGGTTGTGAGAAATAATACATAGAAATCCCATTTACCTTTTTACCCAATTATCCTCATTGGTAACATCTTGAAAAACTATATACTGTATCACAGCCAGGATGTGGTCATTGATATATTCATGGAACACAGCATTTCCATCACCACGTGGATCCCTCCAGTAGCCCTTTTATGGCCACAAACACTTTCTTCCTGCCCCCATTCCTTCTTAACCCCTGTCAATCAATAGTCTTTTCTCCACTTCAACAATTTCGTCATTTCAGATGCCGTATAAACATTATGGAGGCTGTATATAATTCTTTAGAGTGGCTTTGTTTGCTCAGCACAGTTCCCAGGAGATGCATCCCAGTTGCCGCAAGCATCAATAGTCTGATCTTTTTCATTGCTGAGTGGTATTCCATGATATAGCTGTACCACAGTTTGTTTACCGTTCACTGGTTCAAGGACATCTGGGTTGTTCTCTGTTCTTACCTGTTATAAATAAAACTGCTACAAACATTTCTGTACAGGTATTTGTGTGGGCATACTTTTTCAGTTCTTTGGAGTGAAAGCCCAGTGTACAATTACTGGATCATATAGTAGTTGCATGTTTGATTAAACAAACAAACAAACGAAAACGTGCCAAACTGTTTTCTTGAGAGGATGTGACAATTTACATTCCCACCAGTAATGTATTAGTGATTTAGTATATCTGCATCCTCACTAGCATTTAGTGGTGTTACTGTTTTTTTTTATTTTAATCATTTTGATAGCTGTGTAGGGATGTCTCAGTGTGATTTTAATTTGCATTGCACTAATGGATAGTGGTATGAGCTGAATCATGTCCCCCCAAATTCATATGTTGAACCACTAACACCCCATGTCTAAGAATATGATTGTGTTTGGTGATAGGACCTTTGAAAAAAGAGTCAAATTGAAAGGAGGCTTTTAGAATGGATCCTAATCCAATCTGACTGGTGTCTTATAAGAGGAGGAGATGAGGACACATGGAAAGACACGTGTGCACAGAGGGACACCCATGTAAACAGGTGGTAAGAGGACAGCCATCTGGAAGCCAAAGACAGAGACCCTAGGAGAAGCAGGCCCTGCTTGATGCTGGACTCCCAGCCTCCAGAACTGTGAGAAAAGAAATGTCTGTTGTTTCAAGCCACCCAGTGTACAGTAATTTGTTATGACAGCCCTGGAAATCTTACACAGCTATGATTTTGAACATCTTTTCGTGTGTTTATTTGCCATCTACGTTCCTCTTTGGTGAAATGTCTCTTTATGTCTTTGGCCCATTTTCTAACTGGAATATTAGTATTTTTACTGTTTAGTCTGTCTTTATGTCTTTGGCCCATTTTCTAACTGGAATATTAGTATTTTTACTGTTTAGTCTGGGGGTTTCTTTATCTGCTCTAGGCAGGAATCCTTGATTGGACATGTGGCTTGCAAATATATATATTTTTTTCCAGTCTGTTACCTGCCTTTTCATCCTCTTAATGGCTCTTTCATGAAGCAAAAGGTTTTAATTTTGATGAATTCTAATTTACTACTTTTTCCTTCTGTGGTTCCTATGTTGCTATAAAGTCTAAGAACTCTTAGCCTAGCTACAAATCTCCAAAATTTCTTCTCATTATTTTGAACTTTTTGTAGTTTCACAGTTTAAGTACATGGTAAATTTTGACTTAATTATTGCATAAAGTATAAAGTCTATGTCAAGATCCCTTTCTCTGTTTTTGTTATATTTTGTTTTGTTTTCACTATGGATACTCAATTGCTCCAGCACCATTTGTTGAAGAGGATACTCTTCCACTATTCCATTGCTTTTGTATTTTTGTTAAAAGAGTTAGGCCTGTCTGTGTGGGCTGATTTTTGGGTTGTCTCTTCAGTTCCATTGACCTATGTGTTTATTACTCTACCAATACCACACTGTCTCAATTACTATAGCTGAATAGGAGATTTTAGTATCGCCTGAGAGTGATTTCTTTCACTTTATTCTCCTTTTTAAAGATTGTTTTAGCTATCCAATGGTCTTTGTATTGCCATATAAATTTAGAATAAACTAGTCTATACACAAACAAATAACTTGCTGAAATTTTGATAAAAGTTGGATTAAACCTTATATCAATTTGGAGAGTTAGTATCTTCAATATGTTGAGTCTCCCAATCCAGGAACATGGTATGTCTCTCCATTTCCTTGTGTCTTCTCTGGTCTCCTTCAGCATTTTGTAATTTTCATGATACAGATCATCTGCATGTTTCATTTAGTTTATACATATGTATTTCATGTTTGTGGTGTGATTGTAAATGAAATTGCACAAGTTTTATTTGCACATGCTCATTATCAGTATAGAAAGATGAGATTGATTTTTGTGTATTGGTTTTGTATCCTAAAATCTTGCAAAACTCATTTATTAATTCAATAAATATTTTTGGGTTTTACATTCATTTGAATTTTCTGTTCAGACTGTGTCATATATTAATTGCATGTTTGGTTGGTCATAGATTAATTGCATGTTTGGATACATATTTGCAATGCCATCTGCAAGTAGAAACCATTTTATTTTATTTATTTTCCAATCTGTGTGCCTTTTATTTATTTTTTTCTTGTCAGTGTTACTGAAAGGAGTGTATTGTCAAGTAAGTTGGAAAGGGGAACAGAATACAATCTAAACTGCTATATGGCAAAATTAGAAGTATGTTATAACATGTATGTATTTTGAAAGCTGAATGTAATCCTTCACAATTTTCCAAAAAAATAATAACAAAAAAACTAGACCATTTGTATTTCTGAGACTCTACATCAATTGACTATGAAAATATTGGTACCATAAGCATTTGTGGTGTATTTGCATCCTCCTCTCTTCTGGGAATGGGGTAGCGAGGAAGGTGGAATTTTAAATTTTAAAACTTTAAATTCCTTAGAATAGAAAAAACCCCATCAGGATATACTGTATTGGGGCAATAGCAAGCTTGTGCCCTGGCCCAAGTCTCAGATGGGAAGTCAGGACACAGTCACTTGGAGGCCACCCTCTAACCCCAAGTCCAAGGAGCAGAAGAAGGGTCATGAACAAGAAACAAATCACAGTCGGCTTTGTCTTGGTTCCGAGGAGGGATTTGTAACGAAAGTGTATTAGTCATGACTCCTTTAGATGCAAATGACAGAAACCTACCTAGTTTTTATTAAACAAAAGAAGGCAATGTAATAAAAGATACACTACGATGTATAGGTAGAAATTTCATGGACCCAGGTACTCAAGTATGGTCATTATTGTTCCTCCAGTTTAAATTCTTTCCCTGCAGACTTCATCCAAACATAGCATCTATGGTCATCAACAACTCCAGGCTTACATTCTTTAAAATTAGTAACCCTCAGCATAAAGACAATGGTTCTTTTCCAATATTTTTAGCAAAAGTTAGTAGGAGGCCATGTTGGTCTGGCTTTGGTCATGTGGGCTTCATGGAATCATTGCCCATGGCTACCAAATGTGGTCCTCCCATTAAATGAATATTCAGTTAGCATATGCTTATGAGGAACTTACTGAATCCCAAGTGTGGGCCAGGAGCCCAGCCCAGGAACCCAGCCCAGGAACCTGAAAATGAGTTGACCTCCTCCTAGTCACATTTTCTGAGAAAGTTTTTTTTTTTTTTTTCTAAGAGAAGGGATGTGGGTTTCCAAACCAGAAAATGAGCAGCTGGAGAAGGGAAAAGATAAATAAAATGAGAATAACAACAACATATATTCACGGTAGAATGGGGATCTATTATAATCGTTATCCAAAAATAGTGGCTACCATTAAGTTCTTGTATGTGTTTATCTTAGTTATCCTCATAATGATCATAGGAGAAGTGTTATTAAAAACATTTTAGTGATAAAGAAATCTGCTCAGAATGTTTAAGCAACTTAGATCACACAGCTCGCGAGTACAGAGGTAGTCGTTACATTTGGCTCTGTATCACCAAAACTTATGCACTTAGTCAATATGCTGTGCTATGTGGACATGCCCCACTGGCTCACCGAGAAAGTGACTGGATTAATTAGAACATATATGCAACATTTCCAGAAAGACCTGTCCTTTCTTGTCTGTGCACAGATGCTAAACTATTGTGAATCTGGATTACAGATTAGCATCCAAATGCAGGGCCCCTGACCAGGCCTGGCTAATCTTTTTTGATCCCTACTGTCCAATTATCTTTATAGCAAAAACTAGTAATTACACAATTTGGAAGTTTGTCTGCTATGTATATACTGCCTATCTTTGAAGTCTAGGATATAAAGAAGAGTGAGATGGTATTCAAGACATGGGTCCACCCATTAGCTATTTAGCTCCACAGATTCTGCACCTCCAGATCACAATCTCCCACCTTTCCTGACGACAGTGAGTAGCTCCTTCCCAAGAAGGTGGGTTATCCCCTCTGGTTCTGAGCAACATAGTTTGACACAGATCACCTGCAGAAGTTAACGGATAGAAAAGGAGATGACACTAGAGAAACTTTTGGGTCCGTGTGGTGACAGCCTCTATCATTTTTTCTAACAGCAATTTTTTTGTGTGTATTTTGGTAGTTTTGTTATTTTTGTGGTATTTGTCAGCTTTTCAAAATCTGTAATTTGTTGTGATTTATCTTTTTTAAAATTCAAGCATAATTGGTTGTACACATCTGTCGGGTACAGCACTGAATATCAATGCCTGTGTGCAATATGTGATGTTCAAATCAAGCTAATTAGTATATTCATGTCCTCACTCATAAGTGGGAGCTACCTAAAATAAATAAACAGATGAAAGAAAGAGAAAAAGAAAAAATATATACAACAACCACAATAATTCATTGAACTTTTAAAAAGAGAGAATAGACCTGAGGCCAACAGAAGTGGGAAAGGAGGAGGGAAAGGAAGTTAGTGAGAAATTGGTAAAGGGCCACAGAAAAAGAGCCTCTATCATTTTAAACAAAATTTTATGTGTAGGGATTGGTGCAGAGAAACTAAGAAATGAGTTCCCACATTTACACAGAAAAAAAGCAAGTTTTCTACACCTTTGGCTCAGTCCCATCTTGTGCAAACACAGTGCCAGGCTATTTAAAAAAAAAAAAAAAAAAAAAAAAACAACCTCCTGGGTTTCTCAGTTTGTCCCCACAATGTGCTGCAAGTGAGTCACTCTGAGTGCCAGAGAACCTCAGGGTTACAATAAGCATGCCAGAGAACTTCAGGGTTACAATAAGCAGAGCACATTGGATGCAAAGTCATCTTTATAAATGAGAACACCAAGCCTTCAAAAGCAAAACATATAGCATAGCATTTTATGGATCTGCAGCAAAGTTAAGGTCTATGTAGAATTCTTTTCAGGAAAAGACCATGTTGCAAACTTTCAAGCTGCCATTCATTATTTGCAAGAATGCAGTATTAGGCACCTTCAAGGAAGTATTTGCAGGAGGAAATCTACATTTGAAAATCATCATGGTGAACAAAAGTTATCTCATGAAAGGGATACAGCATCTGAGAAAACTGAGGAACCTAAGAAAGATAAAATTACACAAATATTGCTCACCTCAGCTAAGTGCTTCCTGCACTCCCCCCACCCCCCATGTTTTTTTTCATTCTTCCTACAGTGACCTGCAGCAGATGAAGCAGCACACAGAAGCCCCAGATCTGCTGTGAAGACCAACCTGGCCTTTTGCTGAGAGGGGGGTAGAGCACATTGGATGCAAAGTCATCTTTATAAATGAGAACACCAAGCCTTCAAAAGCAAAACCTATAGCATAGCATTTTATGGATCTGCAGCAAAGTTAAGGTCTATGTAGAATTCTTTCCAAGAAAAGACCATGTTGCAAATTTTCAAGCTGCCATTCATTATTTGCAAGAATGCAGTATTAGGCACCTTCAAGGAAGTCTTTGCAGGAGGAAATCTACATTTGAAAATCATCATGGTGAACAAAAGTTATCTCATGAAAGGGATACAGCATCTGAGAAAACTGAGGAACCTAAGAAAGATAAAATTACACAGATATTGCTCACCTCAGCTAAGTGCTTCCTGCACTCCCCCCGCCCCCCATGTTTTTTTTCATTCTTCCTTCAGTGACGTGCAGCAGATGAAGCAGCACACAGAAGCCCAGATCTGCTGTGAGGACCAACCTGGCCTTTTGCTGAGAGGGGGGGTTGAGTTTTCCCACTAAAAACAATTTTGAACATAGAAAGTTTAGTTCAACACAAGTAGAGCCTCTAATAAGTTATAGCCTTTTTTGCTTGGCATGAGGGACACTGAGATTTTTTTAAAAGGTGATCCCTGCCACCAAGGGGCACAAATTTGAAAGGGAGAGACAGCCACAGAGCAGAAATGTCAGTGAGTGACTGACAGAGCCTGAGGAGACAGAGAAGATGCTCACTCAAGAGGATGGGGAGGATTCAGAAGGTAACTCGAGCTGAGACTTAGCAAATCAGAAAGGCGGGGAAGAAAGTTCCAGGCTGTGCAGTGGGACAGGGGGAAGGAAGCAACAATATGGATAAGGGAGTGTGTGGCCACAATCACGAGGGGGCTTGGAAGGCCAAGCTCCAGGGATACAATATATTTTCTAGCAAAGTAACCCCTAAGTGCTGAGCTCCCCTGCCTCAATCTACCAAAAATCGAATGAGATGTTTGTTTTACTTTTCTTCTAACCGTTCCCCCTTTCCTTTCTTTATTGAAGTATCTGCCTCTTGCAAGGGAGGGAAAATAATTTTCCCTCAACTCTCATGAGTTCTTAATTGGAAATGGACCCCTATAAGAAAAGATAGGTTAACAAGAAAAAAAAAAAACAAAAAACAGATGTTTGTTATCACGTATACTTCATATATACATGAGAGACACACAGGGTATTAGTCTTAGAGGTGGATTTGATTTCCAGCTACTGTGGCATCTTTAACAAAGAGCAGTACATTTTTAGACAAATGACAAGACAAAGGAAAAGGACTTTGAGGCTCTAGGGGTAGCAACTTTTGGGAAGGCAAATAACTGGTAGATAAACGATAGTTAGTAAACCTTGTTCTTGTAAATTCCCTGGAACCATCTCCAGACCTATAGGGTCTAAGGCCGCCTTGTTGGTTAACCTTTTTTCTTCCTTGTAAAAAGAGAAGCAAGGTATCTTTCAACTTTGTAAATCTATGTCCTATTTTTAGGTAAATAGAGGTAGGACAGAGAGCTTTCCCACATCATTTTTTTTTTAATTGCCTTCAGCTCATCAATCCTTACACGAAAGAGGCTTATTTAGCGGGATCATATTCTAAGAGTTTAGAAAGCTCCATTTCAAGCCCCAGAAAAGGCAGTGAGGAAGGGAACTTTGAGTCAGGGCTCAGTGTCAATAATTCCACCAGATGTCTTCATCCACAGGCAACCCTTGTGCTTATCTTTGTAAAATGATAAGTTGGAAAGGATTCAACAGTCAGTGACATGCGACACCCTGAGTAGTTTATCAGGAACACCTAAGAAACAATATAAATCTCCTATCAACCATTTTGACCTGCCATATATATATCCCAAGGTAAAACTCATGAGAAAAAACACATTGATGCAGACCTTTGTTAATGCCAATGGCCTTCTGGAGAGAGTCCGCTGTCGCCAATCCAGACCCAGTCTTGCATTTCCAGCACCCATGGACTACGTTCTCAGAGGTTTGCTCATGTGACAGATCAGTCTGAGTTTTCCTGACTACACTGTTAGCTCAGTTGTTTCTTAACAGAGAACCTGATTCTAATTCCAGAACTCCAAGAAAGAAGAAATCTGTTTCTATATCTAACCTATATCTTTATTTATATGTGTATCTATGGAATGGTGTAAACTTCCAGTCACATTCATTCTTATGATTCAGACCCTTCCATATCCATGACCAACTATTATCCTTGAAACTCTAAAACTTAAAATAAGAGCTAGACTTCTAAATGCACTAAAAGTTAAAAAGCGAACAGAGGCCTGGGGAGAAGTTGAAAGTTCCTAAATCGTCTTCCTAAGTGATATGCTTTTTATACTTTTCAAACAGAGCTGTAGAAAATAGAACACGTATTTTCTTTCTCAATCCTTTGTGGTCCTCTTCCATACATGTAGGGTAAGGAGAGGGGGTCGTGGTCACAGCCTTCTGCGTTAGTGATGGAGATGCAATGCACCTGTTCAGCATTTAAACCTATGTTTATGAGGAGTAAAGTCAATGACCCATAAAGTTAGGAATCAGCCAGGATTTCATTTTAAAGCTAAGGTCCTATAGAAATATTTGCACTGCCCTGTTGTATGTTTTTTAAAATTTGTATGTAATTATGTTGCCGTTGTATGTAATTACAGGGAGCTTTAAAATGCCTGGGTTGTTTGTGAAGCCCTTTATTTATTACTCCTAATTGCATTCTGAGCAGCATCCTCTTACATTCATCAAGAAGCAAAAGAAGAGCACAGATAGAGCACAATGGTGCTTGACAATTCAGCTCACACGCTGGTGCAATGGGTTGAGCTGCCTGCCTGCTTCTTTTAAAATATTCATCCTTAATATTCCTCAGACATAGACAGAAGGACGATAGCTGAGAAAGAGGAGATAATGTGCCTTGTATCTCTTTTTCCTAAGTAGAATTGTCTCAATGGACCTCTGTATTTTAGCCCATCAGAGTTCTGATTCTCTTTGCCTTTACTTCATAAGACACAAATGGGATTCACTGGCATTTTAGTGCAACTCGTGAGTGGTTCTTCACTGATAATGGAAACCTCCATTTACAGTGGTAAGGTAGAGAATGGGTGTGGGAAAGAGGGCTCCCCGTGAATCCTACTGGGGTGTGCGTAATCCTCTTAATGGAACTTGATTTTGATAATTTTGACATTTCAGAGACTGACTAATTATGTATATAAATCAATATGTGAAATATCGACCATCACCTGTCATGAGGTCACATGAAACCCAAAGGCCTTCAACAGTGGTCCTCAATCCTGGTGGTCCATTAGAATCACCTGGGAGCATTTAACCCCATCCTTGGTCCACACCCCAGAGCAATGACATCAGAATCTTGGGGGTGGCAACCAGGTATCAGTATTTTTAAACTTCCCCATGAGCTTCCAGATACAGTCAAGGGTGAAAACTACCTTCGCAATAAATTTGGAGTCCATTTAGTTGTACGTAACGTAGAACTACAACCTTTGTTAAAAAATCAGGGGTACATTTAAAAGCGCTATGATAAATAGTACTAGTAGTAGATGATTGTGTCACTGGTGGTGATGACGGCTATTTTGTAATAGTTATTTAATTTCTATGTTCCCAGTCCTTTAATAAGCTCTTTATATTTATCTATCACTGACTTTCTATAGCAACGTTAAGAGATAGGAATTTTTATTGTCCTCATTTCGTAGATGGGGAAACTTGGATTTGGAAAATGTAGATGACTTGTTCAAAATCACATACTCATTGAGAGGTAAAACTAGGCTAGGATTTTAATCCATGTCTGTCAACTCCAGAGTCATAGATCTTTACCACTGAAGTTTTATTTACATAAACACCTGCAAAGGTAACATCTCATCTTCACTCTGTTGGGATGTACTTGCTTTTCTTAATTTGGCACTGCTTTTTTTGTTCTTCACCATGGAACTTTATCCAATGACTCCAAATGTACTTCTGACACCTTTATTCCCAGCCTTTTTTGAGATTAACACAGATATTATATACTCCAGAAATGGAGCCTACCCCTCCAATATATGACTCTCTCACTCTTTTATTAACACACACACACATACACAGGATTCATGGAAAGTTCAGAATGCTTGCTCTGTGCCAAGTATTTTTCTATGTACAGACACCGAACTTGGGCTCACTTGCTCCTATCAAAGGTATATTTCAATTAAAATACACAATTGTAAAATACTGTGCATACAATGATTGCAAAACACAGAAATATTATGGAAAAT